>NC_066875.1:8259345-8438533 GCF_022985175.1 Labeo rohita
TATTTATTTTCACTTCCTCTGAAGTTGCTGAGCTAAAATGGAAAGTGCCAACTGCAACCTTTTTCAGTCTTACGGCTTATTTAATATTCAAATGTGTTTGAGAGTGAGGTATTACATGCATCAGAAACCTTTCGAGGGTGAGATTTTCTGCTTTTCTTTTTTTTATTTCTCATGCCAGCTGAGACTGCAGTGGGGATCTGAATGGACGATCTCCTAACAGTGCCCTGTGTACTGCTGCTAACTGTAGATGATAGTGCTTAGCTCTTGTTATAGACTTAATTTTCCCCCAAAAACTGATAAACATGGATGATGCCACATTAGTATTACAGATCAAGACTGTAGAATGCATATAGATAGGTCCTGCCTTAATACAACTGGTTACTTGAAGTAAAAGAAATGGAGCGAATATCCTGATGTCACACATACTGAACCATTAACACCTATTTTAGCATTTCGAACTATTTTACTTTCTTTATATTTGGATGCAACTTTTAGAAGTAATCAAAATGCCAAATTACTGATTATTGATTAGATAGTAATTTAAGTTGTATGATGTGTTTTGTTTATCATTTTTGTTTTAGCCATGTGACAGAGGGAAGTATTAAATTCTAGATATTTAGGAGATTTGTAACTTTCACAGCTGGATTCCTGGACCTAGTCAAGCCACTGTAAACGATTTTAAATTAAATATATCTATTTAAAGAAATAGTTCACCTAAAAATGTAAATTTGCTGAAAATTCCCTCATCCTCACGCCATCAAAGATGTAGATGATTTTGTTTCTTAATCTGAGCAGATTTGGAGAAATTTATCATTACATCACTTGCTCACCAATGGATCCTTTGCAGTGAATGGGTGCTGTCAGAATTAAAGTCCAAACAGCTGATGAAAACATCACTACAAACCAGGAGTAATCCACATGAATCCAGTCCATCAATTAACATCTTGTAAAGTGAAAATCTGCGTGTTTTTAAGAAACAAATGTATTGTTAACACTGGAGGAAGCATTATGATGTATTATGGACTGGTATTTTGGTCATAACCGATGGTTTAAAGTTAAAATGCCTGAAAATTATGAAATTGTTTATTACAAACATGCAGATTTTCACTTTATAAGATGTTATTTGATGAACTGGAGTTGTGTGGATTATTGTAGATTATTGTGATGTTTTTATCAGCTTGCTTGGACTCTGACGGCACCCATACATTGCAGAGGGTTGATTGATGCTAATTTAGTGATGCTCAATTTCTCCAAATTTGTTGCAGTGAAGAAACAAACTCCTCTACATCTTGGATGGCCTGAGGGTGAGTAATTGTCATTTTTTGTGTGAAGAATTCAATTAATTGATGGAACTTAGTAGAACTTTATGCAGTTAAAATTGCCTTTCGGCAAAACAAATCAGTCTTAAAAATGTCTTACGTTTTGTCTAATAGCTACAATACTGTTTGCAGTTCTTTCTGAATACCTGAATAGTCTTTAAACCTTCAATATACTCGTTTCCTGACTGCGTTTGTTTTCTGTTGGGAAATGGAATCGACAATATGTGCAAGGGGATACATCACGGTTGGCACTGAAATTTCTCTTAAGTTGAAGGGTGTGATGAGAGATGGTTCTTAGTCCAGATTTCATTACCCTGTTACCTCATTTGAGTTGATCTCTAATGTTGCATTAATTTATATCTGCAGTTTTTATTTGAATGTCTCCTGTAAATGTCTAAATGTTCTCAGCAGCTCTTGACTTAACATGGATGGCACTAAACAGAGAGAGCGGATGTGAGTTTCAATCCTCAGCAAACTGTTTAAGATGAATAGTGTGTTGATATACCCTCTCTGACCCGTTTATAAGTGACTAAGTTGTACTCATCCTGATTTGTTTCTAGCAGCATATTTTTACAGAACTCTTTATCAATAAATTAAGGTTACTGGTTACAGTATTACATAAGATTTAATTGACAATGTATTGTCGCGTCCTGTATTTTAAAAATCTATTCATTTATGTTAGTCCATCTTGAAACATGATCTATTTATTATGACATGATTAAATACATGAGTAACATTTGCCTCTTCTGAATTTGCCTCTTCTTCATTTTAACTGAATTATGGTGTATGTGTACGCAATACTACGCCATCTTGAAATGAAGGTTTTTAGTGAAGCAGCCATTAAAGAAACCATATGTATCTGATAGGAATTTACTCAAATGTGTGAATTTACTTAAAGAGCTCTCATTATGTATTTTTTTCAAGAGTCAGGACAACCTGTGATTGTTTTAATAATGTAAAATGACAAATCACTACATGTAGAGTAGACACTAATGTCCTGTTGAACATAATTATTTGCTATTTAAGACATAATTATTATTTTGCATTTTTATAGTTAATATTTTATAGTTACTTACATTTGTGACTCACTTAAGACTCACTCACATTTCTAATATATATACACTAGAAGTCAAAAGTTTTTATGTTTTTTTAAAAGTCTCTTCTGCTCACTAAGCCTGCATTTATTTGATCCAAAATACAGCAAAAGCAGTAATATTGTGGAATATTTAAAACTATTTAAAATAACTGCATGCTATTTGAACATAGTTTAATATGTCATTTATTTCTGTGATCAAAACTAAATTTTCAGCATAATTACTCCAGTCTTCAGAAATCATTCTAATATGCTGATTTGCTATTCAAGAAACATTTATTATTATCATAGAAATTAGCCATTATTATTATTTAGCAAGGATGCTTTAGATTGATCAAAAGTAATGATAAAGACAATGTTGCAAGCCATTTCTATTTCAGATAAATGCTGTTCTTCTGAATGTTCTGCTCATCAAAGAAAGCTGAAAAAAATTCTGCTCAGCTGTTTTTTAACATAAGAATGATACATGTTTGTTGAGCAGCAGTAGAGAGTAAAACAGTTGAAACGTAAGAGCTCAAGTGTTACAAGAAAAAACTGTCTGGGATTTCGCTGTTGTGGTCCTGAATTTTGTCTACCACCCAAATTTTTTAATTATCCAAATACAAATTTAATATATCAAAACCAAAACAACCTAAAAGTTACATTTTAATTTATTTGGCATTCATATGTACAATATGAGAAAAATTATTGAAAGTGACGAATAATTGATGTCCCCAATACTACTGTCATTTCATCATACCGAACGTTATTAAAGGTTTTAAAAGTTTAATAAATTAAATAAATAAATTCTAAATAAAAAGCACATACTAACACATTTCTGACAGGTTGAAAATTATAAATGTCATTCATTTTAGGATTAACAACATTTCTCATGATCTGACAGTATCTTTATTGTTGTACCAAACAAGTCAGTATTTATTTATTTATTTATTTATTTTTTGTTTATAATTCATAATCCATTTATTTTTAAAATGTATGTTAAGTTAATTGACTGCTTGTGTTGGCAAATCCAAGGCTTTATCTAAAAAGGAAAAATATTACTACCATCACGCACATTATCTATACCAAAATCCAACTGAAGGCTGAATAATGACATCATAAGCTGTATTTCAGGAGATACTGAAGTGAAGAATCGTGCTTATAAGCATTTTATATGCACATTATGCATGTGATTTCCAAATGCACCACCAGAGGGCAACATCAAACAACATTTATTGGCATATTGTTAAAATTTATTACGACAAATTCTTATACTGCAGACTACCACAAATTTTTAAAGGTAGCTCTTGGTTGACGACTTGATATGTGACTTGACTTTCCTTGCTGTTAAAAAAGCGATTATGTATTCGCAGCGGAAGTGTGATGCGGCGGTGCTCAGTCTCCTCACGCTCGGTGATACTTCGGGGGTTAAGCGCATAACGTCATCCCGAACTGAACACTGCGCACGCGCACGCGCACCCGCGAGTACTGAGGACGGAGAACAGCTGTACCGGAGGCCACAATGCGACTGGCGCTCTGGGCTCCTGCCTTGGTCCGCATCCGCAATGGCTGCGCAGAGTGATCCAGAGAGCTCGTACTATGCGCTCCTTTAGACCCACAAACAGAAGAGCACAAACGGAGCCGTCTCAAAATGAGCACCGGATTCAGCTCCAGCTCCTGCCGCTTCGCGGATTATTTCGTGATCTGCGGGCTGGACACCGAGAGCGGCTTAGAACCAGACGAGCTGTCCGGTAAGACAAGAATGAGACTGTTCAGGAGTCTGATTTCGACAGATTTATGTGGTTCTATTGCATAATTTCTTATAGTTTTTTTAGTTATGTGCTTTATCTATCAATAAATAGTGAGTACTCTAATGACAACACCAAGAAAACTGTCGAAAATACGTTAAAATGTCTTTTTTTTAGTATGGTGGACATGGGCGATATTCAGTACGTGAGGGCTGAGATTTGTTATGTTATATTCGTAGACACTGGACGTGCAAACAAAAAAATTGGAGTGTTGTAAATGGTTGACCTTACAAGACCCTTTGATTTGTCTTAAAGGAAATGTGTCAACAATGTTTACTTACTTTTATTTGGAAAAGCGTATTCAGATTAATTCGTTTCAACTCATACGATAAAGCATTTGTTATTTTATTATAGCTTCTAAATCTGTATCCTTTATGCAAACATAAAACATAAACCAAAACAAAAACAGGGAGACTGATATTATTTAGCTTATGTAAGACACATGAGGATCATGTGATCAGTTATACTGCAATATTTTTTTAATAAACACTACCAGTCAAAAGTTTATGAACAGTAAAATGTTTAATGTTTAATGTTTAGTGCAAGTCTCTTCTGCTCACCAAGCCTGCATTTATTTGATTTAAAGTACAGCAAAAACAGTAAAACTCTGAAATATTGTTACAGTTTAAAATAACTGTTTTCTATTTGAATATATTTTAAAATGTCATTTATTCCTGTGATTTCAAAGCTGAATTTTTAGCATCATTATTGAAGTCACATGATCCTTCAGAAATCATTCTAATATTCTGATTTGCTGCTCAAAAAACTTTTTCAAATTATTTTATTATTAGAATTTTTTGTTTATTTGATGAATAGAAAGTTCAGAAGAACAGCATTTATCAAAAACATTTACTCAACTGTTTTAAATATTGATAACAATAATAATAATAATAATAAATATTTCTTGATAAGCATATTACAAGGATTTCTTAAGGATCATGGGACACTGAAGACTGGAGTAATGATGTTAAAAATATAGAATATTTTAAAATATGTTCAAATAGAAAGCCGTTTTTTTTAAATAGTAAAAATATTTTACAGTATTACAGCTTTTGAGGTATTTTGGATCAAATAAATGCACACTTGATGAGCAGAAGAGACTTCTTTAAAATAACATGACAAATCTTACTGTTCAATAACTTCTGACTGGTAGTGTAGGTGTTGAGGTGTTTTGTTTGCATTTGTGTTGACGTCATGTGTACAGTACTTTTTATTCCTTCATAAACAGATCATTCAACTCCAGCATTCATCGAAACAGGGTTTTATTATTATGTAATCTATTCAGCCTATTCCAACTTAACATCTCAATAATCAATTCCCTCTCTAGCCTTCTCCCAAAATAATTGTCTACATTGTTTAAATATCTCAAATGCAGTATTTAAACATATTTTCTCCAACTGTATCATGTTTTAGTGTTTGCAGTCGATCATTTACACTATCATCTCATCTAAAAGGCTCTTTCAACTAGCACGTGAAGTCTTGTTGGGCGAGAGTGCAGATTTCCTGTGGTTTCGGGCTTCCTCAACTTGCATTTTCTGTTTTGGTAGATTTCCACAGCTGTAATCAGAGCCTCAGTTTCCTCTTAAATGTTCATGGATTTTAGTGAAAAAAGGTGTTTCATTTCACAAGGGTTCTGTTGCATCAGAGTCAGTGGGTGATAGTTGTGCTGCTCCGTGAACTGGTGTTTTAAATCGTATGTAAAAGGTAAATCAGTCGCTGAATTTTGTTTGTTGAATTTAAGTTCTCTTTATGGATGCAGAGCTCAACGAAGGTAGTTTCTGTTGGTTCAGAATTGGTCACCCACTAAATCAGCAGAATTCACAAGAGCAATATTCAGTGCATAACACAAAACTAAAAGTTGAAGTTTGCAAGTCCTAAAACCCTTGTCATGATCAACATGTACGAGATGATGCTTTCACACTGGCCCCAGGCCATTGAATAATCCTTATCCTTGTGTATTTTGTTAGTTGAGAGTATGATTATACTGTTATGTGTGTATTATGCAACTTTGAGTCTTGGAGCAGCTTGCAATCACTCATGTCTGTTCAGGGTCGAATGCATTGATGAGCAATAAATGATGCATTTAGAGATGGCTGTAGTAAAACTGACCCTGTAGTGAAAGTGACTGGTGTCCACCATGACGTGGCCCCTGGGGAAGTGCCCAATCAATGGAGCATGTCCCACACGCACCCTAAAGACAAAGAGAGGTCACTGAGATTCTCTGGGGAGAACAAAAAGCCATCAATTCCTAAGCTGCACCCAGTTACAAAGTTGTAGCAAGATTGTACTGAAATTTCAAAATTTAGTTGTTTTAAAATGGCATTTACTTTTTTATAACATGTCACTGTTTAAGCTTGTGATTGGGTAACATTCTCTGAGTCTGTGTTGGCCTAGTTATCAGGGGGAGTGAAAGTGCTAACAAGCTGTTTTTAGAGGAAACGAGTCATTCAGGCTTTTTCTTTGTTATGCATTTGCAGTGTTACTGTCTTTTTAATGCATTCACTCTCAGTAGTTTTTAATCATTGTTGTCAGTTGAAACCTTTGCATAAAAGGCAATGTACGAGTACCATGTTACAATGATGTTATCAAACAGTAATTTTTAAGTGTGTTTTTACATTTTTATATGTTAGAAATAAATATATGTATGGCTATATGTATTAACATCACCAAAGCTAACTGATACATAGTACTGCTTTGAAGAGTCCTCATGTTTTCATTGAACAGTTTTTTCCTTTTTTGTTTTTCTTATTTCCTTGTTTGCAAAGTGCAGTTTGAATTTTTAGCATCATTACTCCAGTATTCAGAGTCACATGATCCTTCAGAAATAATTCAAATCGGCAGATTTTCTGTTCAAGAAACATTTATTATTATTATTATTTTTATTTCGACCAATATTTAAAATAGTTAAGTACATTTTTCAGGAATTTAATGAAAAGAATGATCCCAAGATTAGCATATATCTTAAATAAAAAGCTTTTTTAACAATATACACTAACAGTATACACAATTTTGGGAAAGAAGGTATAGAAATTAATGATTTTTTTTTTTTTTTTTTAGCAAAGATGCTTTACATTGATCAAAAGTGATGATAAAGACATTTATAATGTTACAAAAGATTTCTATTTCAGATAAATGTTGTTCTTCTGAACTTTTTATTCATCAAAGAAACCTGAAAAAATTCTACATGGCTGTTTTCAACATAATAATAATAATAATAATAATAATAAAAATAGTTTCTGAGCAGCAAATCAGAATATTAGAATGATTTCTGAAGGATCATGTGATGGATTAATAAAGCTAAAAATTGAGCTTTAAAATCACATAAATTACATAAAATAAATGAAATTTTAAAATATATTCAAATTGAAAACTGTTGTTTTTAATAGTAAAAATATTTTAAAAATGTACTGTTTTTGCTGTACTTTGGATCAAATAAATGCAGGCTTGGTGAGCAGAAGAGAGAAATCTTACTGTTCAAAAACTTTTGACTGATAGTGTACTTAGATTTAGATAGTACTTAAGTATATTCTTTTAATGTTTTCAGAAACCTAATTGCAATTAAAAGAAAATGTATTAAAGTTTACATTTATATTAAATGCAAATAGTTTAACTTTGTGGGTGTGTTTTTGACTCACTTAAATGGATAATGATATGATGACATATATATATATATATATATATTTTCTTTTTTTTTTAATTAAACCGTTTTATTACGTTAATGTGTCGTGTCACAGCTTTTTTGCTTTCGGTGCATAAAATTTATTTACTTCTCGCTGCAAAGTTATCGTGTTGCACTCAATGTGGACACGGTGTTCTGTCGCTACAAAAAAAGGTATTTTTGTCATGAAGGAAGAAGGAAGGTCTGTTTTTCACCTCTAGTCAGGAATATTTCAGTGCACATCTTGTACCTTCCTTGTAAGTCTGTTTTTCAGCTCTTGCTTACATCTGAAGGGATGTGCTGCATCACATGACCAGAAGAATATATTTTGAACAATGTTAGTAACCAAGCAGTATGGTCAAACAAGCAAACAAAACAGAGATACATTTCTTAAAATATTTTATGTTCCACAGAAGGATGAAATTAATACAGTTTTATGCAGTTTTAGAAAGACATGAGAGAGAGTTGTTGTTGAACCGATATTTTAGCTGTGGAATCTTTTTAGATGACTTGTATTGAACGGATTCTGATATAGACACTTGAGAAAAGTGCTCCACCATAGCCATGTGAGTGTCTCGTGATCCTTTACCGATACTCTCAGTCTCTTCCCATTGGCGCTGAGAATGCTGTGCATTGCTGAAGTGTTAGCATATCTCTTGGCAAAGAGACAGAAAATAACAGCCATTGTCGTTCCTTGCATTTCTCTGTTGGGCCAGACGGTTGGACTTGATTTAGCAGTAATGAAAAACATCCATTAGACCGTTGAAAGTGGGTCACTATTGCACTCAAGCACGTTAAAGAGCACCTCAATTTTCCAGTGATAGCCTGATATGTTGCCCTCCTTAAATCTGAGGTTAAATGAGGATAAAACTGAAAAAAAAAAAAATGTGTCCTAGGTAAAAAACAAACATATTAATGTGTATTTTAAGTAGTTAAGTTATATGAGCATCTAGAGTAATGATGTCTAAGTACATAAAATTGGCTTCATTTTGAGGAGACATCAGTGAAAGTAATGACACCTTTAGTGAGTCAGATGTTGATTTAGTGATATTTGTAAGTTAATGAGTCATTTAACTGAGAAACTGGCTCATAATAGTAATTTTGTTTGTGACACTAGTAACACTTTTTTGTGCAGCCTGAGGACAAAAAGTTATGTTAGCTTGTCATTTTTTTTTCTTATCTCATCATTTTAAATTCTCACAGCAAGCTCACAGATCGGGTGAAATATTTAGTTGCACAAAGCAGTGCAGGAAACACTGAACTGTATAAATTTGGATCAAAATTACTTGTAGATTTAAAAAAAACCTGTTAATTTCATGTAATTTCAGTTATCTACTGGGACTGTTTTAAGGGACACATGATCTTGTTCTGTAAGCAGCCCTTTTTGTATTTTGTGTCTGTGGCCTCAAGTAACTCTTGGTTGTACGTTCCTTCCACTTCCTGTACCCTTTAGCATCACCAAACATTCACAAACAGAGCAAGGAGTAGAGTATATTTTTCATATTTTTGAGATGTCATGATGACGTTTAGACTGATAAAGTTACTGGACGTCTCTCTGTTACTTAAACATGACCAATGCTTACTGATACTTGCAGTAAAAAACCTCATGTTTTTATTTAACTGTTTTTTCTTTGTTTGTACCCTTATTCCCTTGTTTCCTAAGTACACTTTAGCATACTTTTAAAAAGAGTGCAAGTACAGAAATACAGAAAATAATGTACTTTACATTCAGATAGCACTTAAGTATTTATTTTAATGTTTTCGGAAACTTAAAGAAAAATGTACTATAGTTTAAATTTATAATAAATGCTATTAGTTGAACTTGAGAGTGCTTTTTTGACCCACTTAAAAGGAACTTTTTTTTTTTTTTTTTCATTTTTTTATATATATGACTACAAGTGCAGGGTGTTTGTGGGCCAGTTTTTTGGAACTGAAAGTTTAAATGTTTCTGGTTAAGTGAGGGTCGCTTGTGGTTCTTCCTTCCCTTGGAACTTCCAGAGTTACTCAGCAGTAAACGCTGGTGATTTTCTTTGTGGCGATCTTCTGAATCAGTCAGATTTTCTTCCTTTGTTAGCTGTGCTAAATAGATGTGCACTCTTCAGTCTTCAGGGATAAACTATTGTCATGTTTAATGAAGTGTCCCTCTCGTATTTGTTTTGAGGACCCTTGTCATCAAAGTAGGAAACCCTGAGTTTATTAGTAACTAACAGTGTGTTTTTTATTGTACTTTAGTTTTAAGAAGAATGAACAGCTTTTGTCTGTTCACAACCATAAAGCAGATAAGATAATCGCATCTCATGTATCCTTTCATGCTTAATTGCTTTTTGGATCTTCACAGCTTAATCTAGTCTCTTACACATGGATGTTTATCTTTGTAAAATGCCCTATGGGAATTGCAGGAGCATTTTTTTTTTTTGGCTTATCAAAGGAGTTTTAGTAGTAGTTATGAAAGTGGAACATTTCCTGCATTTAATCTCAAACCCAAAACCTAAATCCTGTAGTATACTTTAGTTTTGACGTGATTTCTGTGCTTAATACAGCCAAACACATAGCCTAGCAGAGTACACTCCATTTTTAATAGCTTGTATGAACGCAGATGATTGGCACATGCATATTGTTGCGTTGTTGTTGTTTAGTCTCTTCCTTTTCTTTTTCAACCTTGTTTTTAAAATCTCACAACACGGTAATATTGCGACATGAAGTCTGCGATACGATATTTATTGTGATATTTTCAAAAAAAAGATGCATGAAGACGAAAAAAATTAACGTTTTGTACATTTTAAAGCTAATTTATTCTATCTATTGCACTTTGAGACTTCAAAATGTAATAGCTCCAACCAGTGTTCTTAACTAAGAAAACTTAAGTCAGAAAAAAGTCAGTGAATTGACTTGTACCTGGACTCTAAAGGGGACTCAACCCTCTTTTTAGTTGTAATATACTGTCTCAGTCTAAATTACATTCACACTGGTGTTTTACAAGCCAAACAAATTAAAACATACTTCCAATAATAACAATTTTATAAAACAAGTGTACTGTAAAATAAATTCAAATGAATATTTCATAGGTATATTATTGTTTCTTTACACTATAGCAGGGAAATTACAATACTTCTTTCCTAATTTCTGTTGAAAGAGATGTTTGAATTTTGACTGCAGCCACTTGCTGTCAGCAATTCATACTGCACTTTTAAGCTTTTATTTTGATGAAAAACTCCAGCTTCAGTGAAAACAGGCTTACAAAAATGCGTCTCACTACAGATCTAGTGAAATGCTGTAATCATCTGCCATGAAAATAAAGTATAACTAGTGGCCGTTGCATTCCCAAACGCATGCTAAACTCACAGCACATGCAGTAAACGAGTTCACTGCATTTACTATGAATGGAGCAGTTCTGAGGCACGGAAAACACCAGATCACATTAAAAATGTATTTTCATTTTAACCATTTTTCTAGTGAAACCAAGCGCTGCTACATAGATTTCAGGCCACCAAAAACATATAACACATTTAATTATAGAGTGGTTATTAAAAATGTAATTTTAAGTGTGTGTGTGTGTGTGTGTGTGTGTGTGTGTGTGTGAAGAGAGCATTGAAAGTTTGCAAATTTCATAGACTGTGCACTAATATTGTTAACAAAAAAAAACATCTTTTGCAATATCCCTGATCAAATAAAAGCTAGTCTTTGAGGCTTTACTCTATGAAGTCCAGTTTTAGAGAAGTAACATTTACTTATCTTCCCCACATAATCTTAGATTACCTGTGATACTCATATTATATTTTTTTAAATTAGCTTTCTCATCCTCTGTCCTGTTGCTTTTGCATAAAACAGCAGTAGTTCCATGTGCCAGAATGCTGCAAAGTTGGTGACAAAACCCTCTTTTATTCCCAATGACAGGGCACAGGGTGAGGGCTTCATTAGCATATGCATGAGAGGCCCTGCTGGTAGCGCGTTTTGATTGGCTGGCTCGCAGCCTGGGTGCACCGTCAGGCCCTCGGTACACTGAGGACAGGCAGCTGGGCTCGACGCACACATACAGAGTTCAACACTGTCCCCCAGGAGTTCCCATGCACCCCCGTCTCTTGAGCTTTTTCTTAGTGACATCATGAAAGAGCACTCCTTTGAGCTCATTGGACTCTGATTAGTCATTAATCTAGCGTGCATGATAAAGACGTTTTTAAGAGCGGCTTTATTGGATGATTTTTAAACTTCCTTCTGCTTTGACAACACAATAACAAAACATGCATGTAAAGTCCACTTCCTGGTTGAAAATCCACTTTAGATTGGATATCCTGTAAATTTCTAAATGGGCTTAAGCATGCACGACTTAAAGATGTGTGACCGCTTAATTGAAGCCGTTTTAAAGCAGTCCAGCCCTAGCCATTTTTATAGTACACCATGTAATTACAGAAATTAGCAACAATTGTCTTTAACCATGAATGTAGTCTGTTTGTTCCTGTGCAAAAATGAGCTCATGGGTTTCTTCCTGTTAGAGCACAGAAACACAGCATTCTTAGCCTGCTGCTTTTAACCACACAATGTTGTTGAAGTAGCCTGGGCTTGCACTGCAGTAAAGGAAGGGCTGTTCACCAACAATTTTCCCCTATAGTCTTGATTTATTATCTAACAATCCCTAGTGAAAAATAAATATACTAAAATGTATTTGAAATACATTTATTTCATGCTAAGTATACTACAAATACATTTACATATTATGTACTTAATAAAAATACCCTGCAATTGTACCTTTTATATACTAAACTGGTACATTTTAAGACGGCTAAATTGGAACAACTAATTTTGTACTTAATGCACTTTAACAGTGCTGAAGTCCAACTAAAGATATACTGAAGTATATTTCATTGTGCTAAAGTGGAACTATTGCAAGTATACTTTAGGTACACTTTAAATATTTTGCATTTAAAGACTGATATTATTTAAAGATCAAACAATCCACATCAATAGTGACATTTTATTTTAGCTTAATATTAAGAATAGAGTAGTACTCCAAATAAAGTTTAATTACCATTTTTTATTAGTAAGTCTTAAGCGATATGTCAGTAAATATGTTGGACTATACATATAAAAGAAATAAAAAATGCATTTTAAATATATTACTTTTTTACCAGGGATAAAATACCCCTACTACACCTTTATAGGGCCCTGCGAAGTCTGCTTAATTTTTTCCCAAATTCCGTTTTATTTTTTTTCCAAATTCTGTTTTTTTTCCATTTAAATTTTTCTGGATTCCGTTTTTTTTTTCTTCTTTTTTTCATTTTAATTTTTCGCGACTCCTTTTTTAATGGTTACATTAAATATTATCAATCAAAGAGCATGTCTAATTAATTAAAATCATGAAACCTATACAATTTCACATACGTTTATTAAAAGTTTAACAAAAATGACATGTTTAGGGCCCTATGAAATATTTTTTTTTCTCGCCATATGTTTTATTGTTATTTATTGTTATCAAATTCTGTGTTTTAGCATGTCTAATTATTTGAAAGCATACTTAATTTATGCAGATTTATTTTTTAAAAATAGCCTTATGACATTTTTTTCCCTCAGAAACTCTGTGTTGTGTATTTAAAAATTTCTGGTTATCAAATGAAGGCATAAAATATGAATTTAATTAATCTTTTACTTATAGAAAATTACGCAAACTTAATTTTTTGGCAAACAAAGGGGATTTACTATTAAAAGATGGAAGAAATGTTGCGTGATTATACCCTAGATTTTAGTAGTGGTAATAGTAGCAGTAGTACACTGTAAAAAACAATTTGTTGAGTCAACTTAAAATAATTTGTTACCTGGCTGCCTTAAAATTTTAAGTTCAGTCAACTCAAAAATATTTTTTTATTTAACTTGAAGTGTTAATTTATGCTAAGTGAGAACTTAGATATTTGAGTTGATTCAACTTAAAATTTGAAGCCAGCTAGGTTACTTACCCAGCTTTTAAGTTTAACAAACACAAATACCTAAGTTGTTACTTACATTTCAAGTTGACTAAACTTATTTGAGTTGACTGAACTTAAAATTTTAAGGCAGCAGGGTAACAAATTATTTTAAGATGACTCAACAAATTGTGTTTTTTTGTTTTTTACAGTGTAGCAGTAGTAGTAGTAGGTTATGTAAATTCTACTGAACAATAGTAAGTTAAACCAGACTTTTATTTTGATGGGTTGCCGTGTCTACCTTTACGCTAGTTTTACTCAAATGGAATGGTCAAATGCTCATAAAGTGATTCTCAGTAGATGTTGTTCATGTATTTATGTCCTCATTTAGTGAGACGACAGACGCTGAAGTCACTGCGAGCATCACGCGCACTTCAGTATGTGTGTAGTAAACAAAACCGCACGTATGTGCCATTCATTAATGCAGAGACGGGCAGAACATGCAGGATTCATATTTAAATGGTATTTTTTGCTGCTTAATATTTACAGATACTAGTCCATATCGCGGCCTGATTTAAGTGTAATGACCTACTTTTAATTAACTCAAGTTCCGTGACATTCCACATTATTCAGTAAATTCCGTTTTTATGACTGGATTCCATGATTCTGTCTACGTTTTCCGCATCGCAGAAATCGTAAGGCCCTTTAACTGTTCCTAAAAGCACCCTGGGATGCAGCGTAAAGGTTTGCGCTGTTTCCCAGGGTGCTTTTAGGAACAGTTAAAGACATAGTTTATCCAAAAATGATAATTCTGTCATTTAAACAGTTTTATTTTGTAGGATTTCAATTTCAAAAGCTTTATTGTCTGCCTCCAATTAGGTAGAACATTGTCTTTAGACAAAAGGCTCAGCACACAAACAATACAATAGTCCTCATAGGACCATACTGTATGAAACCATTCAGTCAACCAAAAACCATACCATACAACAGTGAGCTCAAGCTACCTACAACCTAATAACATCGCATAAGCCGTCCTGAACACCTTAGGAACTGCGACACAAACTCACTCTGTAATAATCGTTCTATATATTTATAAAAGGTGATATAACATGAACTAAATGATTGTTTTCGTTTGTGTTAATAAAAAATAAGCCAATAATCAGCCAATATTTCAGTGTAGTGAATGAACAAAATAGGAGAATTGGTTAAGAAAACATCTGCAAGACATTGCATATTACCCAGAACTTACATAACGGTAACAAATGAGCAAATTTGGAGCACAGTGAGCAGAAAGCAGTGAAACATCAAGGGAAATGGACAAGAGGCAGCTTGGGTTTGGTTTGGACTTGGTGAACTTCTAAGGTATGCGGGGGTTAATTTTTTCGCAGGAAAACGTCATCTGCCATCTGTTACTCCTCTGCTCTGAAATTCATTTGCTCTCTTTGTGCCCCTGTCTTTGCTCACACATACTGTAGATGTAGGCTACCCACTATCTCTCTCTGTCTGGGCTCCACATTCATCTGACGGCATCGCGCTGCAAGGATCAACATTGTGTCATCACATCAACTCTACTCCAATTACTCATTAGCAGAGGCGGACATGCCTCACTTCACAAATGATCATCAAATGCATATTCAGTCTGTCATTTCTCATTCTTAAATACCCAGGTTTGGGGTTTCTTTTCAGTATTTTCCTACAGCTGTGTGAATTAGTAGTCAAAGCTCTATGCTTTTAAAATCATGCTATTAGGAGCTGTCGGGCGCTGTGGGCCCATCTCTGCTGCTTTGCATATGTTTTTTAATTTGGATGTCATATTTGATGCATCAGGCTTTTATGGCTCATACAGTATTGTGAAGAGAAAATGGAGCTCATACTCAAGCAAAAATATGCAATTTGGTGCCGTTGCTGATGTTTCTATGGCCAAAAATGAAGATGAAATTCTTATGGCTTGTAATGTAAATCAGTCAGATCTTTATCATATTTATCGTATTTGATACTACTCACATTTTAACATGAGTAAAAAAAAATGGTGTACAGATAATCAAGTGAACCTAATTTGTAAGTGTTCATCTTGAAATATAAGTAACAAAATTAAGCTTATTTTTACGTTTACATTATAAAAGCATTAAGATTTCACACCAGAAGACACGCTTTTTACTTGCTAAAAAAGTATGAAATGTCAGTTAGAGATGATAGAAGGCATGTAGTAGTATTTCAGCAAAGGTTTGATCAGGCTGATAGTTTAAAGGCATTAGAAATTTGCCTATCAAATGTAGTACTGTAGGCCTTATAGGGTTAATTTTGTTCTTTCCTGTCTAAAGTGGGCATCACTAACAAGCTCTCCTTTTCACAGAGCTCATGCATTCACGTCAGGCCTGTAGCCTCTGGCTGTTCTCTGGCCAACAGACGCAAAGCTTTCAGCCACCATACAGAAGTACTTTATAAGATAAGGTTTATCTCTTCCCTCTTAGCCTAGAAACATGGAAACGGGTACTAAAAAGCATTAATTTTTCCAGCTTGTCCCTACTTTTATATCAAATTAAAGGATTTTTTCAGGAAGAAACCAAAAGTTAAAGTCACCGTGAATATCACCATATTCGTGAATAAAGTCAAAGTGAAATTGCAGCAGTTAGCAAACACAATTATCCAGTGATGAAGTCCTGATGGAAATCGCTCCTATGTGGGCCATTCTACAGAATTGGTGCAATTGGTTATGTATACAAGTTTTAGATTTGACTGAATTTTAGGTTTACTAAGATCATTTCATTATCTATTGAAACCCACAATAATATTTGAAATATCAGTAAGCTTAATATATATAAAATCAACATTTATGTCACTGCCGTACGCCATTTTTCTATAATCAAACACTTTTTTGGGAGTTATTCCATAATATTTAGTTTTTATATGTGTTCAACTGTTCAGAACTGTGCTCGCTAACCATGTGCTGGTTAGCATCTTTGAGCTAGATTTAAAAGTATTAAAGATTGTCGCTACCAAAACAGTGACTGCCGAAACATGTCATCATTGTTTCGGTACTGACAGAAGGGAACATTTAATCCTTTATTTGGGGGAAATAAATACAATTTTAGTTTCAGTTTTAGTAGTGTTTTAGTATGTGGGTTAAAATTTCGTCATGTGATGTGGTTGCTACCAAAACAATATTATCGCTACTGAAACATGGGATGTTTTGTCAGAAGTAAAGTATATTAAATTATCAACTGAGATGTTATGATAGTGTTTGGTTCAGTGTATATTCAAACTAATAAATCCTTAAAGAAGAACTCCACTTCCAGAACAACAATTTACAAATAATTTACTCACCCCCTTGCCATCCAAGATGTTCATGTCTTTCATTCGTCAGTCGTAAAGAAATTATGTCTTTTGAGGAAAACATTTCAGCATTTTTTTCCATATAATGGACTGATTTGGTGCCCCGATTTTCAAAATCGTCCTATATCGCTGTTTTACCTTTTTTGTTAAGGGTGTTTGATCTTTTTTGCATGTTCACTTTGCAAAGACTGTGTCGGTACTTTTGCAGCGATGTGGGATGATTCTGAAATGATGATTTTTGAAGTTGAGGGAGAAAATACGATTGAAGTTTTTTTGACATACCCTAACTGTCTTGTTCCAGAATACACAGAGTTCAGGGAGAGAAAGGCAAGACGAGCGTTGAGATTAAAAAGTATTTAATTTTTTTTTTTTTTAATGAAAATAACCGCTAATAATAATTTCACTAGATAAGACCCTTTTTTCTCAGCTGGGATAGTTTACAACCGCATTTGGGATCGTTTGAAGCCGCATTTAAACTGCATTTTGGAAGTTCAAACTCGGGGCACCATATCAGTCCATTATATGGAGAAAAATGCAGAAATGTTTTCCTCAAAAAACATAATTTCTTTACGACTGACGAAAGAAACACATGAACATCTTGGATGACAAGGGGGTGAGTACATTATATGTGAATCTTTGTTTTGGAAGTGGACTTCTCCTTTAAGTTTAAAATCAGTATGGTCAACTTTTTTGCCTTTTACAAAGACAAATTGGATCAACAAATCTCATAAATTACACTTGAAATATTGTTAAAATTGTAACTGTTATTGATTTACCTCTAAAAACTTTTTAATACAATAGAAAAAATATATTTACAAGGAAGATAAGCAAAATCTTAACAGGTCAATATAAACTCTTCGTATTAAATTATATCTCACTGTGTTTCAGTCATGACAAATTTAAGTAGAAGACAAATATTCCAAAACTTTCTAAAAATGCAATATGAGAATTAAATGCAAAAATACTAGATGTTCCTTGGACATTAAACAATTTGCATACATATAAAAAAAAAACCCACATATTTTTTCCAAGACGTTACCAACTCTGACTTTAAACCAGTTCTGTAGAATGTCCCATATATCTCATAATGAAGGAAAAAAATCACAATAAAGGCAAAAAATAGATTTAAAAAATTTAACATTTATTTTTTAACATTTATTACATTTTGGTAAGTTAGGTAAAAATACTATGGGCTAGAAAGAAAAAAACAGGAACACATGTAGTTTGTAATCACCAAAAAGTATTGTGGGTGTTTCCAGTGTATTGGACTGAACGTTTCGTTGAACCACTTGTTTTAATGTGGTTGAGTTGTTATCTGTCTGCTCTTTTCCATATGCAGTCAGAAAAAAGGTCTGGTTTGTTTTCTACAGCACTGACCTTTCTGAAAACTACAGGATCTTGTCACCTCAGACAGTGTTTTCCCCCTCCTCGTCATTTCAAAGTTTCTTATGGCTCTGATGTGTTTTACGAGGGTCATTTTATGAGGAATCAACTTTTGAAAAAAATTCCAAACAGAATAATGTATCACTTTTATGTTAATCAAATTTTACAGGTTTATGATAAATAAAACCATAGTGTATTGGCTCTAATCAGCAGCAAATAAAAAAAAATAGATATGAACTTATATAGGAAAGTAGAACCACTGAGAACCATTGAAAATATAGTATATTTGGGGCTGTTGTTTGTTGTGGTTTGAATTTGACCCCATTTGGCTCTTGTAGTTGAGTACTTGTGCTGTTTGGTTTGTTTGTTTACAGCAGCCGTGCTTTTCACCTTGGCCTTATTGATCTGCTTGCAGTTTATATTATCTAATGCTTGTTTGCTGTTGACAGAATGATGAGCGTTTAGTTTTTCATTGGCTTTATTGCTGTTGGCTCATCCTCACTTGAACTCAGGCCTTTTGTGCTGACTGTCCCATGACTGAAACAAATCATGTGTGTGGCACTGGCAGAGAATTAACAAGGCAGATGAACCATGACGAAGTCTTTTCATTCATCAGAGCTGATTGCTTTTCTCCGCTCAGCCCGCCTCTGCGTGTGGCACTGTGGTTAGGTTATTAGAAAAACATGGAAACCCTTATGAATCGTTATGAGGTGATTCTGGTGTGATTGGGAGTTTTATATGGAGATGGATACCGGTGTTTGCGGTACCTTTTATATAAGGATTTGCTGAAGTGAAATAAAACTGAGCGTAATATGGGTATGAACTAAATATTTTATGGTTGACATTGGGTGTCTTGGATAAACAGTAATAAATTGTGCAGTAATGGTACTGGACAATATATATATATATATACCGTTCAAGAGTTTGAGGTCAGTAAGACTTGTAATAGTCTTTAAAGAAGTCTCTTATGCTCATCAAGGCTGCATTTATTTGATTAAAAATATAGAAAAAAAACAGTAATATTGCAAAATGTTTTTACAATATAAAATAATGTTTTTTATTTTAACATACTTTAAAATAGAATTTATTCCTGTGATGAAAAGCTGAATTTTTATCAGCTGTTACTGCAGTCTTAAGTGTCACATGATCCTTCAGAAATCATTATAATATGCAGATTTATTATTAGAATGATCAATGTTGGATAATATCAACAGTTGTGCTGCCAAATATTTTTTGGAACCTGTGTTTTTTTTTTTTTTTTTTTTTTTTTCAGGATTCTTTCATGAATAACAAGTTTAAAAAGTACAGTGTTTATTCAAAATATAAATATTTTATAACAATGTAAATTATTTATTATTAACTTTTAATAAACTTTTAATTATTAACTTAATACATCCTTGGTGAATAAAAGTATTAATTTCTTAAAAAAAAAAAAAAAAAAAAGAAACAATAAAAATGTACTGACCCCAAACTTTTGAACGGTAGCGTATATATATATATATATATATATATATGTATATGTATGTATGTGTATATGTATATGTATATGTGTATATATATTTTTTTGTTAAATTGGTTTCAGTTAATGCCAGAATTATTTTTGAATATAGAATTTTAAGTGAACCAGAATTTCCATAATTCTAAAATTTCTGGTATGTTTTTACTCTAAAAAAAAAAATAGCAAAATGGAAACTCTGCAGGAAGAGATTTTTCGCATCTTGCTTACATCTTACTCCCTGATATTGTGCTTAAAATGTATCAAAATTATACTGCACATTTTGCATCCATACATGGTTTAGGAATGGTTCCTTAAAATGTAGCTTTTTCAGCTTTTTTGTTTTTAATTTATATATTAATTTGTATTTTCTCAATTGCTTCAAAAAAGCATTGTTGCATAACTTTTATTTATTGATATGGTTGTGATTAAATTACAGTTGCGATTGATTTTAACTAATTGCACTGCAAGTAGGGATGAAAACCTACCAAAATTCTTAATGGCTGCATAACCACTTCAAATATGCATTACATTTTGAATAATTTAGTGGTCTCTCAGTAATTATTCTTGGATACATATCACACTGTATGAGATGTTAGTCTCACCATATTATATTAACGTATTATCCCAGTATTATTGTATTAAAGATAAATAAATGTATTAACACATGTCACGAATATCAACCCTCAGTGTTATTAAGCTTGTAAACATCTTGTTTGGGTCTTTTGAACTTAATTATACTGAAGGAAAAGCAGAAGCTTAAAGGCATCCTCCTCATAATATTATATATTTCACAACACATCTCACCTAATGGCAGTATTTTTTTTCTTAAATGTCACGATGAATAAAAAGTATTAGAATCTATTATTTCATCCAGGAAAAATGTTATTTTATTTATTTGTTTATTTATTTAAGATTAGTGATTTTTCCTTTAGATATTTCTTGTTGTGAGAGTTAAAAGCAGAACAATATTTGAATAATTTAATCATTTGGCTATCCCCACATAAAGATTTTAACTTTCGCCTTGGTGTTTGCTCCTCAGGCGTTATGTAACATTCCCCTAAGAGTTTCTAGTGTTTACACAGTATCCTTTACTAGTTTTATTTCAGTTCTCAACTGAATTTCATATTTGAATATTGTGCATGATAAAGAAGACAAGCGGAAAGATAGCAAGAATGTACATGGGAACAAGATTCTCATAGGACTGATCAGAATTGTTAATAAAGAACTGAAAAATCCACAATTTAGCGACATACTACATATTTTAGCATGCTGTCATATGATGATTTTAGTGGTGTCACTGCTGGTTACTTGTACACTGCTTGATACTGACAGTGTCCAGTGACCAGCCCAGCAGCCCCTAATGTTTGTATTGGTGAATTCCACACATTCCTGGCCTTATTCCTGTAGCGATCCTAGACTGGCGAAACCACCGGATGTGATTTGTTGCTCATCCTTTAAATGCCACACATAAAGAATCCATTAACTCCTCCAGCACACACTGTCCCTGAAGATTGGTGACAAATAAACACGTTCTTACCCTCATCTTAAACCTGAACACATTCCTCAGGGAAATATCCCTCAGAGACAAGTCTGTTCTTGTTGCATCAAGGCTGTATTGTTGATTGTCTAAGGCAGATTAGTTGAATATCTTGAACTGTCCTTGATATGGAAGCTGAAGAGCTTTAAGTTAGTCAGTTTTTACTGTGTGGGCAGCATAGGAGAGGAAAACACCTGTGACATTCATGCATGCGCACACTACCTTCGGTCTCTTGTTTCAACATGCTGTGTCTAATGTGTGCGACAGCAAGCAGAATGTCTAAAAACCAAAATTACACATGGTGAATCTATAGAATCTGTGATGGACAGAATGCAACGGAATGGAGCAGAGGGGTTTCAAGATGTTTCTTAAGGAATAGTTCACCAAGATCGGTGAAATCTGCTCACCCTCAGTCCAGCCAAGATGTAGATGAGTTTGTTTCTTTATTCGGAAACAGATTTGGCAAAATTCAGCATTACAACGCTTGCTCACCAATTGATCCTCTGCAGTGAATGGGTGCTTACGTATGAGTATTTTCTCCATAATATTGTTTTTTCCAGCAATAAAGTCATCTCGTCTGAATCAGGAGAGAAATATGCACAGATTAAACACTGTTTACAAGAAAAACCAGTTCTCATCGAATATGTTGTTGGTTTTTGATGTGAGAAGACAACAGGGATTGACTTTTTCTCATGCTACATTTCTCCAAATATATTCACATGAAAAAATAAACTCATCTAAATTTTGGATGGCCTGAGGGTGAATACATTTCCTGTAAATTTTAATTCTTGGGTGAACTGTTCCTTTAAGTTGACATGGTGTCGGAAAACATTTAAAAAGCAACTTGCAAATGGCACAAGAAATCAGTGTCAAATGTGTGTTTTTTTTTTTATTAATATATTGTTTTAATTGTAAATTTAAATGTATATTTATTTATAATTTTAAAAGTGATTTGTTAATTTATTATTATTATTATTATTGCTTTGTGACATTTAATTGCAATATACACTACCAGTCAAAAGTTTTTGAACAGTAACATTTTGAATGTTTTTTAAAGAAGTCTCTTCTGCTCACCAAGCCTGCATTTATTTGATCCAAAATACAGCAAAAGCAGTAATATTGTGAAATATTTTTACTATTTAAAATAACTGCTTTCTATTTGAATATATTTTAAAATGTAATTTATTCCTGTGATCAAAGCTAAATTTTCTGCATCATTACTCCAGTCTTTACTGTCACATGATCCTTTAGAAATCATTCTAATATGCTAATTTGCTGTTCAAACATTTTTTTATTATTAATATTATAAATATTTAAAACAGTTGAGTACATTTTTCAGTAAAGATCAATGAAAGATATCTGAAATTAAAAAAAAAAAAAAAAACTTTTTGTAACATTATACACTATACTATTCAAAAGCTTGAAGTCAGTATTTTTTGGGAATCAGTCAGTATTGATCAAAAGTGATATTAAAGACATTTATAATGTTACAGAAGATTTCTATTTCAGATAAATGCTGTTCTTCTGAACTTTCTATTCATCAAGAAACCTGAAAAAAAGTCTACTCAGCTGTTTTCAACATAAGAATAAGAATAGCAATAATAATAAAATTGGCAGCACTTATATATATTTATTTATTTATTTATGTATTTGAGCAGCAAATCAGAATATTAGAATAATTTCTGAAGGATCGTGTGACTGGAGTAATGATGCTAAAAATCCAGCCTTGAAATCACAGGAATAAATGACATTTTAAAATATGTTCATATAGAAAACAGTAACATTTTGAAATATTTTTACTATTTAAACTGTTACTGTTTTGCTGTATTTTGGATCAAATAAATGCAGGCTTAGTGAGCAGAAGAGACTTTTTAAAAAAATATTAAAAATCTTACAGTTCAAAAACTTTTGACCGGTTGTGTAAATATGACTTTATTTTGGAATAAATCAATTAAGATTCCTTTACTTTATTTTTAAGCAGCACTCATAATCCTAATAACGTC
This sequence comes from Labeo rohita, assembly GCF_022985175.1. NCBI lineage: Eukaryota > Metazoa > Chordata > Actinopteri > Cypriniformes > Cyprinidae > Labeo > Labeo rohita. Next base: position 8,282,848 of record NC_066875.1, read on the forward strand.
CTTCAGCAAGTACTCTTAATGGTGTTCTCTTTTAAGTTATAAATGTTGATTATTTACCCTCCTTATGTAAGTGATTAATTGCACTGTTTTATCTGTTGTGTAGCTTTATGCCAGTATATACAGGCTACTAAATTCAGAGATGTTGGCAGAGGAAAGTTGGCGAGTGCAAACGAAGGTAACCCCCCCATCCCCCACTATGCTCTCCACTCCTGCAGTCAATGCTCCTGTTTGTATCACAATCAACCACAGCTCGGCCTGTGCCCGCTAACCTTTAACCTTTCCACGCACCTCTTTCACAGCACCGCTGTTTGCTCATGTGTGAGATGGCTGCGTGGTTGGGTAGTGTGGGATCACCTGTCTTCCTGCCCTTTCCCCCCTCAACTCCTTTTCCTCTTCCTCTCAGCAGCAGCAACTTATTAGCACTCCAAACTGTTTGTCAGTCACTGCTTGGTGAACTTTCATCAAGGTTTGCTTGGTGGGCTGTAACTCCTTCACTTGGAATGATTTTCGAGGCACGACCTTTCCACGCGTTGCAACACTTTTCTGCTTCAACTGTTCTAGCACTTTTGGCTTTGACTGGGTTTGATTTCTGTTTTCCGCAAATTTCTAATCAAACGTTTTCTTCCAGAAGATTGTTGTATATATTTAATGTTAAGATATACACCATTACATCACTTTTTATGTGGTAGTTGCCAGACAAAAGTTTTCTAAACTTACCTTTCTTTTTCTTTTCTCTTTCTCTTTCTATTCGAATCTCAGGTGAGAATTTTGAGCAGAGTCCACTGCGGAGAACTTTTAAATCTAAAGTTCTAGCGCACTATCCCGACAATGTGGAGTGGAACCCTTTTGACCAGGATGCAGTGGGCATGGTGAGTGACACAAAGAGGTCTGCTAATTTGGGTTTTCCATTGTCATTTCTAGAGAGCAGGGTACAATGATGATCTGTGAGGCAAAACACCTGTTCTACTGTCTTATTTTACATGACAGGGAGTGTATTTTTTTGGTAAAAATATGGGACTCAATGCATTTTCTGAGTGAAATTGAACGACTATCAACCATTTTTTTTTTTTTTTTTTTTTTGAATTATTCAAAGAATCACTCATAATATTTAAAAAAAAGAGACACTGACTGGTGGCATACTGAAATATTAAGGTAACTTGCAGAAATAATTATCAAATTAATCAGTGAATGAACAAGTTGTTCATTCCACTTGAGTCTTTAAAGGGATAGTTCACCCAAAAATGAAAATTACCCCATGATTTACTCACCCTTAAACCATCCCAGATGTATATGACTTTCTTCTTTCAGACGAATACAATAAGTAAACAAAAAGTTATATTAAAAATGTCCTGGCTCATCCAACTTTTATAATGGCAGTGAATGGGTGTTTTGAAATGAGATTTTGAAGTCTAATAAAGTGCTTCCATCCATCATATAAAGTACTCCACACGGCTCTGGGAAGTCGAAGCTAGGGATTGTCGTTTATGAAGTTTTAAATATGGATTTTTTATGTTGATTTGCTTTAGGTGGACTTTATTAATTAAAAGAAGTTCGCTCCCATCTTCTTGCATGTTTTTCCTATTCCACTGCACGCATCACATCTTTGTCAACACATTCAAGCGCATTCTGTGTAAATGGCGCCTAGCGATATGAGTGCGTTAACGTGAACGGTTAATCACGTGCACCAATATTCGGTTGGATCGTTCTTTTTATTGTCAGAGTGTCTAATTCTAAGGTTTTGTATTATTTCTATTCAAAATCACGATTCCTCGATTTCTAAAAAATAAAATCGTGGCAAAACATTAAATTCTGAAATATCGCCCAGCCCTAATTTGACAGAAGAAAGTCATGAGGGTGAATGAATCATGAGGTAATTTTCATTATTAGATAAATGCCTTATGCCTTCAAGGCCCAGGTATACTTCATTTTCTGCGTTCCATTCTATCTCATGCATGGTTGAGCATGCAAGCCTTTTAAAGTATACTTTTTTCACCACGAGCATGAATAGATGAGACTAGTGGACCGTATTTTTTCAAGCGCTCAAATCAGAAGCACTGTTTTTTTCGTGCATGGAAGACAGCGGACTGTGCTGCTGATGAAAATTACATCACACAGACAGTCCAGAAGCTGGAGTGGAACACAGACTTATTTGAAGAGTTTAGATGCAAAACCCTCTAAAAGCCACCACGGTCAAAAATGAGATTATGAGAAAAAATGACAGTGAATGCTCTTGACACATACTGTACGTCCATCAAATACTTTTACTTCAAACTTGCTAAATCCTAGCCTCAGCCCAATTAGAAGTAACGGTATATAGATAGAAACCTATATATAGGGGCCTGATAAAAACGAAAAAGAAAAAATGTCAGATGGATTTAGAGGCTTTAGCATCTGAACTCTTCATTTTCAGCTTTAAAGTGTACTGACAATTCCTTATTCCTCTGAACTGACAAATGTAATTTTTTTTTGGGATCCACACCAAGGCCTTGTGTATCTTTACCCTGTCATAAAGCAGAAGGCACTTGAGGAGGTGTTGTGGGTCATGCCTAACGACGCCCTTTTGCTAGTCTATATTTAGAATATAGCACAGCCTCCTGCAATGTATCACTTAAATACATCATATGTATATTTATATATATATAAATAACTGTTTACCCACATGGAAATAACCTATATAAACATATATGTTTTAATATAGGTTTTGATATAGGTTTTTAATATATGTGACATATATAAAATTGGCCATTTTCCTGTCACATATATTAAAAACCTATATCAAAACCTATATTAAAACATATGTTTATATAGGTTATTTCCGTGTGGGTAAATTCCATAACATGCCAATTACATGTGATACCAATTTCACGTGTTCGCACATAAGTTTTTTTTTTTTGTTTTTTTTTTAGTTAGTTCTTAGTTATTGCCTTGATAATAGAAAATATGAGCTAGGCATCATGTATGACAGTTGCCAAAGTGAGATATGAGCTAAAATGACCAGATCCTGCCATGAGCTATATAGGAGACATATCTTGTATGTACATATAGGGCTTTTTTGTGGATATAAAGAAGCAATACACGAGACCTATATGGCCTGTATATGCACATATATGCACCTCAATTTTGCCTATATGTGACATATATACGCATATATGCAGCATATATATTATCATATATGTGCATATATACTGCATATAGGTTTCATATATGCGCATATATCCTCATATAGGTTCTTTCCATGTGGGTAATGATAGCATTTGAGATTGCTGAATTGTAACAGATTTACTAAAATAGACTGTTTTCATTGTTTGAAAATAGAAGATATGCACTCTTCAGACACCTGTTGTCCAAACATGCATGCTTATCGCCAATCTTAAAATGGCCATATCAGACACTTAATAGGATAGTTTACCCAAAAATGAGAATTCTGTCATTAATTGCTCACCTTCATGTCGTTCCAAACCTGTAAGACCTTTGTTCATCTTCGGAACAAAAATTAAGATATTTTTGATGAAATCTGACAGCTTTCTAACGCTGCATAGACAGCTATGCAATTACCATGTTTAACGCCCAGAAAGGTGGTAAGGATATTATTAAAATAGTCCTTGTGACATCATTGTATGAAGATATACGAAAGTCTTACAGGTTTTGAACGACACGAGGGTGAGTAATTAATGAGAGAATTACAATTTTTGGGTAAACTGTCAATTTAATATGTATAGGTGCTATATAGCAGTGTTTCCCAAACATGTTCTTAAAGGCTCCCCCAACAATGCACATTTTGCATGTTTTGCTAAATTTTTTTGTCTTGCATGTCTTGCAAAATTTTTGTCTGACACACCCATTTCAGGGCTTGGAGTCTCTTCTAAATGTGCAGTGTTGGGGCGCTTCCAGGAATGTGGTTGTAACCACTGCTATAATGTTCTATCAAATGAGATATAAAGTGGCTCAAATTAAGGGAGCTTTAATTCCCTCTTTTTAATATTTGTAGAGCCTCTGATGTTTTTTGTTGTTTCCTCCACAGCTTTGCATGCCAAAGGGCTTGTCCTTCCGCACCCAGGCGGACACCCGCGAGCCCCAGTTCCACTCTTTCATTATCACGAGAGAGGACGGCTCCCGAACCTATGGCTTTGCCCTCACCTTCTTTGAGGAGGTGACGAGCAAACAGATCTGCAGTGCCATGCAGACGCTCTACCACATGCACAATGCAGAACAGTACGACATCTTGCACACGCCACCCACACCTCGCAGTCCAGAAGATGCCCGTCCCACCGCTCAACAACTGCACGCTGCCCCCTCCTTGTCTCGTCTGCAGCGTTTCAACTCCTACGACATCAGCCGAGACACATTGTACGTGTCCAAATGCATCTGTCTGATTACACCCATGGCCTTCGCCCACGCCTGCAGAAGGGTTCTCGAACAGCTGCATCAGGCCGTCACCTCGCCTCAGCCACCACCGCTGCCGCTGGAGAGCTACGTCTACAACGTCCTCTACGAGGTCCCTCTGCCACCGGTCGGGCGTTCCTTGAAGTTCTCTGGTGTATACGGGCCAGTGGTGTGTCAGAGGCCCAGTACAGCTGAGCTGCCCCTCTTTGACTTCCCCCTGCAGGAGGTGTTTGAGCTACTAGGTGTGGAGAATGTGCTACAGCTCTTCACCTGTGCACTTTTGGAGATCCAGATCCTTCTGTACTCACAACGTGAGTAACTATCACTCATACTTGGCATTTTGTTTACAAAAACTAGTAAACTGCCTACACAATGTGAAGTTGACCAGAAAGTTATTCTTATATTGAAGATTTTTTTAAAAGGCATAGTTCACCCAAAAATGAAAATTCTGTCATTAATTACTCACCCTCACGTCGTTCCAAACCCGTAAGACCTTCGTTCATCTTCAGAACACAAATGAAGATATTTTTGATGAAATCCAAGAGCTTTCTGACCCTGCATAGTCAGCAATGCAACTACCATATTCAAGGTCCAGAAAGGTAGTAAAAACATTGTTAAAATAGTCCATGTGACATCAGTAGTTCAACCGTAATGCTGTGAAGCTTTAGGAATATTTTTTGTGCACAAATAATACAAAAATAACAACTTAGAATTTATTTATTAATAACAAGAATTTATATTCTTGTTGAAATAAGTAAGGCTGGGCAAAAAACTGCAAGTCATCCTCTCTGGCAAAATCAGACATGTTTACAAAGACATACAGTGTGCACTTGTAAACAAGGTGTACCACATCTGGGTTCTACGTCAGAATGTACAGCAAAGACTGGCATGGAAGAGAAGAAATTGTTGAATAAATTGGGGAGTCACTATTTTTGTTTTCTTTTTGCGCAAAAAGCATTCTTGTAGCTTCATAAAATTACAGTTAACCACTGATGTCACATGGACTATTTTAACCATCTCCTTATTACCTTTCTGGGTCTTGAACGTGTCAGTTGCGTTGCTGTCTATTTAGGGTCAGAAGGGTCATGTCAATTTAGGGTTGATTGACATGACCATCTTACCTTAGACCCGCCCTGACTGAGTTGAGAACAGTCCGACCACCATTGTTGACTAAGGTGCAGGGAAAGACAAGAATATCTCAGATTAAACGATTGAGGAGTTCTGTTGTTGGATGTAGTAATGATCATAGCAGTCATCATTTACTCCCAACATCTGAGCCACTGAAGATGCAGAGAATTAATGTTACTTTAGCTTTTGAAGGAAATGCGCAAGGCCATCTATGTAAATGCATCTTTCTTCGCACAAATCATTCGCGATCCAGCTTCACCTACAGCAGAAGTGAGTGTAACGCCATTCTTAATTATGTGCTAGTTAGCAAGTTTTGTGGCTAAATGCAGCTAAATGCAGCTAAAGTAAACATTATGGCTCATCACCCCACAGAAGAGAGGGGCAGGGTGAGCAGAGCTCATTAGCATTTAAAGAAACATGCAACAGAAAGGCTCGCTCTGAAAAGGGCTGATTTTGACAAACTAAAAAGGGTATTTTTTACACTACCACTGGGAAATTTTAACCAAAGTATGTTATAGACTTCTTATTAAGACCCTAAAGATTCATATCAGCTTGTGGAAAATGGGCATCCGATGACCCCTTTAGAAGTTGTTCTGGCTCTTCCAAGCTTTATAACGGCATAGGCGGGTGTTTCTCTTCAACAGTCCAAAACAAGTCCAATAAAGCACATCCATCCATATTAAAAAGTGCCTCACTCGGCTCTGGGGGAATGGCCTTCTGTAGTGAATCAGTGCTTTTTTTGTAAGAAAAACATCCATATTTAAAATGTAATAATCACTTTAATCTAGCTTGTGTTAACTGTTTTACATGGAAGCCGCGCCGGCTGGATGACGCAGGATGTCGGCGTTGCGCATGCGCCGCTCAGAAGTGACGAACGCCGACGTGCAATGGAGAGAACAAAACATAACAATGTTCACAAATTAGAAGTATAAAATGAGGGTTTGAAAAGAAAATTTTTTGGAAGATTTCGATACAAGCCAAGATGAGACTGGCTAAAGACTAAAGTAATGAAACTTTGCTTCCTTTGCTCACTTGCGCATGCTCTATGCATACATCCTACGTCATCCGGCCGGAGCGGCTTTCGTGTGCAGTTAGCGCAAGCTAGATTAAAATTATTTTTATGTTTTAAATGTGGATGTTTTTCTTACAAAAACACATCAGTTCGCTACAGGAGGCCTTTATTCACCCCCAGGAGCTGTGTGAGGCACTTTTTATTATTTGTTTTAGACTGTTGAAGAGAAACCCCCACCCATTGCTATTAAAAAGCTTGGAAGAGCCAGAACAACTTTTAAAATAGCTCAGATTGGATTCGTCATATACACCTAGGATGCTTTGAGGGTGAGTAAATAATGGGTGAACTATCCCTTTAATTTGTGTTTTGAAGATGAACGAAGGTCTTACAGGTTTTAAAACAACATGAGGTTGAGTAATTAATGACAGAATTTTCATTTTTGGGTGAACTAAGTCTGTGAGTGTGTTATGTATTTTATGCTAATTGGAGTATCTAACATCAAATGTCATTAGAAAATATATGCATAGAAGTAGGGTTGCAGAGGAGCGGAAAATTTGTGGTAAATTTAGGAAAGTTTCAGGAAATTTACCATCCCTGTGCAACCCTACATGACTACTTTTAAATAATTGTCACTGGAGATTAAAATCTGTTTGTAATGGTTTAGTTATGGCATCTACCAGCAGTAGATGACCGTTAATGTTAACTCACCAACTAACAAGAACAAATTCTGGTTTATGGCTGCAGTGTAAGCTAAAGGTCATTGACGGTTTTATTAAAAGGGATGAGTCCTTCCATATGTCCCATATAAGCTTGCTGTTTTAATAGGATATATAGTAGGAAAACTGGAAAATCTAATAGAGGTTCTGTAAATTGTTAACGTGTAGGCTGTAATTAGCTCAACGTCATAAATCATTGTTCTTAATAGTCCAAAGTGAGTAAATACAGAGCCTTTATTTTAGTGAACGCTTTTGGACATAAATTAGTGTTGCTCTTTGCTGCCAGCTTGCACCAGTTTTTTTCAAATTAAAGCCAATTTAAATCTAATGGCCTTTCACTCATGTAACAGGTATCTGAATGAATGCCACGCAAACATTGATTTTAGCTCCTTTTCTTGATTTTTGGCTTGTTCAGCTTAATACAGGCTGGTTTTAGACAAGAGAATAAACAGGCGGTTATATTGCAGTGTACTGCGACATGCTCTTTCTCTCTTTTCACACTCTCTCTCCATCTCAGTGTCCGTGTGAGCTCATCTTAGCGCTTTGTTCTCTCTCATTCTTCTTAAACTCACAGCCTACCCTTTTCTCAAAAACATCTGGTAGTTTGCAAATTAAAAACTCCATACTTTCTGTGGAGTATTTAAGCAGATATGTTTAGAAGTTAATTAAAATTGTAGTGCTCAGAGTCTTTTGTGTTCATCATTAACATATGCTTGAAGTTTCACAGTATATCTCACAATATGTCAAAATATCTTTATGAAAATGTCACTTACAGTACATGTACTTTGTTTGATTCGCATGTAAAACGCAATATAATTGGGAGTGTTTCCTCCTGGAAATCCTCAGCAGGCCATTTTAGATTGAATTTAAAGCAGCATGGGAAGATTGTTTTGCGATTCAGTGGCAGATGTGCTGATTGGATCAATTACACCAACAAGGAAGAGCGAATTACAGGAGGTAACTACAAAACGACAGGGGGCTGGGTGGATGCATTGCTGTGGTGTTGCTTAGCAACCGTCCTCCGGATACGGAGGATGGTGGTGATGCAGCATCAATATGATTGGCTGGAAATGACATCATCCTTTTCCTGTATCCAGAAGGCTCATGCTTGTAGCGTAATGTTTGTGGACAGTGAGAGTCCAGAATGAAAAGGACTTGATGTCATTAGATTGAGTGGCGCACACACGCGGCAGGGGTGTGAGCTCTAAAAAACAAGATAGCCTACGCTGTTCTATAAATATCAGGCACATTTGTAGCATATATAAATACCCTGGCCCTTTCCCAGGTACGTGAATTCTTGAGACGGGCATCTGCGGCTAGATCGATGGATGCTCGCCAGTTTCTGCTCATTTCTCTATATAGACTTCTGCCTCAGTTGCAGGACAGTCAGTTAGCTTTACTCTGATGTAAAGGTTCGTACTTGTATTCATATATTATTAGAACTTAATAAAACATAATAATAATTAATATTAAATAATATTCAGTTGTTTAAATTATTTAAATGTATGAAAACACATTTTCTTTAGGTAAAATGAAGTAAACCTAAATTAAATTAATTTATTAATATAAAAATTAATAATGCAGCTTTGTTAGGGTACCTCTGACTCTTGCTTATTTTTATTACGATGAATCGGTGACTGAAAAATGGGTAGGATTTCTTTGAGAAAAAAAAAAGCTATAAAACAATTTTCAGTCTGAAAGTGCTGGTTAATGTCACAAGTAATTGCAAAAAAATGGTAGCATATTGAGTTAAACATGACATTTTGAAAGTTTGAAATTGTATTTTCTTGCAAAACATACTCCAGTAATCTTTAAAAAATTGACAAAGCATTATTTATAACATTTTCTACTTCAAAATTTCACATTTAATTCAAGTATTTCTTGCCATTTCCAGGGCTCTACACTTACTTTTCTTTTTAGGAGCACTTGTGGGTTTAAGGCTAGAAGGGATACAGGGCATGTGAAGATCAATCTAACGTTATTTTTGTCACACTGTACAGCAATAAAACTGTTTTGTATTATAGTAAGGGCTAAGTTTAGGGTTGGGGTAGGTGTAGATGTTAAAAAAAAAACCAATCTAATAGGTAGAACAATTCATTTCATTGTTAGTTTTCAGTCAGGGCTGTATCTCTTTTAGCCACAACCCACTTGTGGTCATAACTTAAGAAATTTAGGAGTCAAAATTTTAAGAGCACCTTCTAATCAGTAATCAAAAAATCTGATCAAAAATTACCCTTCCCATTATGAGGTAATATTTGACTCCTTAAATTTTGTTATTACCTTTGTAATGGCATTTTTTCTAACTTTATTAAAAGTATGTTATCTTTTATGTCATTTTTAAAAAAAATTGTATATTTTTGGCAGACAAGAACACAAAAGTGGCTTTTAGGTGTATTTTTGTATGTTTAATGAGGCTCAGAAGTGGCATGAGTGCAATCAAATTCATGTTGAGATTAGTGTTGTAATATAAAATGTTGAATACAGAATTATTAAATGATTTAAATAACTGAAAAGATACTTTAAAAATGAAACTAAACCAGTAGGTAGCCCTGATTTCTTTGTAATTATTTGTGACATTTACTAACCATTTCTGAGTGAAAATTTTCTCTTTGAAGCTTTTTCCAAGTAAATTCTACACCAAGTTTTGTCGGCGTGTGGGATGTGATGAGAGAGAGAACGTACGTGTGTGTGTGTGTGTGTGTGTGTGTGTGTGTGTGTGTGTGAATAGGCCTGTTGTTGTTACTCAGGGTGCTTAGAGGCTGGTTTAGTATTCCTGTCTCTCTGACAGTCGTGACACCCTATGGGACTGCAGGGTGGAGACCATAACATTAAAAATTGCCCATTTTGTCTGGGTTTTGTGCATATGAGAATAACGTAGAATAATTATCCTCTATATTTTGATATTTTTAGTTTTAAATGGCCACTTGAGAATGCATTGTGTGCCAGTCACTTAAGAAGCACTCAGTTAAAGCATTTCTGCAATATCCGAATGAGTGCATGGCAAGAACATTTTCTCACACACACACACACACACAAAATTACAATTCTGTAAATCGAATAATGGAGTAAAAACTGTGATCCTCATAAAAAGCATTTTTACCCATACATGAAAATTCTGTCATCGTTCACTCACTCTCATGTTGTTCCAAAGCTGTATGACTTTCTTTCTTCTGTGGAATGTGAAAGAAGATATGTTGGTTACCAAACAATTTTGTGTTTTCATTGGCTTGTATTGTGTGAACTAGGGCTAAGTGATTAACCGGTAGATATTTGTCAACCGGTAGAGATTTTGGACTGTTTTCTCTATTGCGGTTACACGCTCACGTGACGTTGCTGTGCTACGTCACAAAAACGTATCATTTGCATGTTTTTTTTTTAAGAATTGCGGTTTAAAAGTGATTTTTAAGTAGTTTAAATGCAATCAGCAGTGAAAGACAACTCATTTCGCCATATGCACACACTGTCTGATAGACTTGTATGTGTCATAATGCCTGTCTTTTGCAAGTATCCTCACAAACACAGTAATTTAGGTCTTAGGTGAAAGCAAACAGATGAGAAAGAAAACACATTATGTGTAACAGTACATTTGATATACAGCTCTTAAAGTGACAGCAGTCTAATATTCCTTTTGTCTGTTATTCATGTTAATTAAACAACAAACGAGAGAAAATCTCTCAACTGTAGTTTTTTTTTTTTTTTGTCCTATTGCTTGTTTAGTTTCTTATTCTTATTTAATTGCTGGCTGTTTACTTGTCTTCAGTGAGTTTTTTTTTTATTTTTTTTTTAAGTAAGTCTAATATTCGTATTTTTTGATATTAACACTGGTGACAAGAATTATGTAATTTCTATGGTATCACAGTTTTTATATAACAAACTATATTGTGAGGGAAAATTCAATAAAGGTTAATGTGAAACGTTTTGGTAACCAACATTCTTCAAAATATCTTTTTTTATGTTCTGTAGAAGAAATTCATACATGCTTGGAACAACATGAGAGTGAGTAAATGATGACATGTATATGATTAGATGCAAAATGTTAATTATTTTACCAAAGTAAGAGAAATCGTACAAACTGCATGTTGTTTTTTATTTAGTACCCACCTGAATAAGATATTTCACATAAAAGATGTTTACATATAGTCCATAAGAGAAAATAATAGTTGAATTGATAAAAATGACCCTGTTCAAAAGTTTACATAGGCTTGATTCTTAATGCTGTGTTGTTGCCTGAATGATTCACAGCTGTGTGTTTTTATTTAGTGATAATGAGTCCCTTGTTTGTCCTGAACTGCCCGCTGTTCTTCAGAAAAGTCCTTTAGGTCCCACAAATTCTCTGGTCTTTCAGCAATTTTGTGTATTTGAACCCTGTCTAACAATGACTGTATGATTTTGAGATCAATTTTTTTACACTGAGGGACTTGTATGCAACTATTACAGAAGGTTCAAACACTCACTGATGCTTTAAAAGGAAAAAACGATGCATTAAGAGCAGGTGAATGTAAACTTTTGACCTCAACTGTAGATAGATGACATCCTACGCAGTGTAACACTAATAGGTTATAATTTTCCCTGCTGTGAAGCACCACAACTTTTGCTTTCATCTCTTTGTAAAAATCCTGCACCTGTTGTGGTTTCAGGTGTGATTATTCTGTCTAGTGTGATGGATAATCTACATCATTCTGTAAATTAGCTCTGCGTCGAGTAACCCTGCTCTGGGAGTGCTGTGTCTGATTGCGTCTGTGTCTTTTTTGCCATCCAGATTACCAGCGGCTGATGACGGTAGCGGAGAGCATCACAGCCTTAATGTTCCCCTTCCAATGGCAGCATGTGTACGTGCCCATCCTGCCCGCTTCACTGCTCCACTTCCTGGACGCTCCTGTGCCCTACCTCATGGGTCTGCACTCCAACGGTCAGGATGACCGCACCAAGTTGGAACTTCCCCAAGAGGTGCGTGACACACACTCACCCGCTCCCAGAGAACCGACTCATCCTGCAATTCAGTTAGGATGAATTTATGTTCAAGGATGATGTCATGTGCTTTTTCCAAAGAATTAGTGCAGCAGCCTTATAGGTGGTGATCATAATGGCCTGTTTGGCCTCACACGCATCTCGGTTAAAGAAAAGACTCATGCTTAAATCTCATTAGCTAATGCGTCAACATCTTTGTGGTAATTAGGCTGAAATCCTAATTCTGGCCAATCAAAAGAGATGTACGTAAATGTATATTTTTTAAAGTGGACATCGGATGCACATGATTCTTTTGGGTCTTCATGAAATGTCTGTAATATACTTTGGTTAAAATTCCTTAGTGGTCATTTAAAACAACACCCTTTTTTTTACCTTGTCAAAAACAGCCCTGTTCACAGCGAGCCATTTTGGTGCATTTCTCTTTAAATGATAATGAGCTCTGCTCACCCCGCCCCTCTCTTCAGTGGGGCGTCGATATGGCTCGGAGTTTGTCTTTTTCAAAGCAGCTATTGACTGCGTGTTTTCTTTTCAGCTTTCAGTGTTTTTAACTAGCTATCTATGTAGAAACCGGCTGCAAATTGAAACAACTCGCTGGATGACACAGGTTTAGTGTCAGACAGTGCATAACAAACTGACTGCGTGTTTTCTTTTCAGCTTTCAGTGTTTTTCAGACACGCTAAATGCAAAGAAGTGAAAATTTCATCTGATGCCCCCTTTAAAATGTTTTTAATAGTGTTTTCTGTTTTACTATACACTGCCGTTCAAAATTTTGGGATCAGTAAGATTTTTGATGATTTTTAAATAAGTTTCTTATGCTTGTCATGACTGGATTTATTTGATCAAAAATACAGAATGGAAATTAATGTTGTAAAATATTATTACAATGTAAAATAACTGTTTACTTTTTTTTTATTATACATTAAAATATTATTTGTTCCTGTGATGCAAAGCAGAATTTTTAGCATCATTACTCCAGTCTTCAGTGGCAGATGATCCTTCAGAAATCATTCTAATATGCTGATTTATTATCAATGTTAAAAACAGTTTTGCTGCTTAATATTTTTTTGTGATACATTTTTCAGGATTCTTTGATGAATAAAAAGTAAAAAAAAGACCAGCATTTATTTAAAATAGAAATCTTTTGTAACAAAATAAACTGCAGTTTAAAAAATTGGGGTCAGTCGTTTTTTTGAATGATATTAATACTCAATTCAGCAAGAATGTTAAACAGAAAAAAGTGAAGAAAAGATTTCTATTTTGAAAAAATGCTGTTCTTTTTAACGTTTTATTCATTAAAGAATCTTAAAAAAAAGATTCCAGGTTCCAAAAAATATATCAAGCAGCACAACTGTTTCAAACATTGATGATGATGATAATAATAATAATAATACTAATAATAAATCGGCATATTAGAATGATTTCTGAAGGATCATGTGACACTGAAAACTGGAGTAATGATGCTGATCACAGGAATAAATTATATTTTCAAGTACATTAAAATAGAAAACAGTATATTAATATTGTATTTTTCTGGTGTGTTTTCAGGATAGAAAGTTGAAAATATTTCTATTTGAAATAGAAAAATTTCATCATTTCTTTTATTCATTTGTAATGTCAAATTAATGTTAATTGAATATTACATATACCATATATAGCTGTAATACCATAGAAATAGTATGTGACTAAAACATACCGGAGTATATTTTTCAGAGTACAGAATAATAATATCTCCCTTTACAACCTTTCTCTTCTTTTTCATCTTCCTACTGAGATGTGACTGAAACAATATTGGTAGAACCTTTTGTAGGAATATAATCTCTGTGACCTTGCTCACTGATGAGATATCTCATCTTTCCTTGATCTTACCTGACAAGCAGAAGTAAAATATCTGCTTTTCATGTAGAGTTCCTTTTGGAGTAAATCTTCTATCAAACATTGGTCGGCTTCACTTTACTTTTAGTGCTTATGAAAGAAATCGGTGGCGCCAACCTGCAGGGAAAACAAGCTCTCTGATGTACTGTAGCTCTCTCCTTTTTAAGAAATGTATTGTAGCAGCATCCTGATCCAATGATTATATACTTGAGAATCATATAAAATCATAGTATGTCTATCTGATATTCATTCGGTACCATGTTATATGTCAAAGATACATTAAAGAATACCATTGTATATGGTAGTGCTGTAGTACTATTAAGTACTTTTTTGCTAGTGTGCATTTTTGTATATGATTATATAGCATATAATTCTCAACTGAGTATCTTTGGTGTGTTTTCTCCATTGCATAATCTCATAGATCAGTGTTTGTAATGAAATGACTCTTGTACCCTTCAGGCCAACCTTTGTTTTGTCGATATCGACAACCACTTTATCGAGCTACCTGAGGACCTGCCTCAGTTCCCCAACAAACTGGAGTTCATCCAGGAGATCTCGGAGGTTCTGTTGGGGTTCGGCATATCCTCAGAGGCAAACCCACAATGCAGCGAGAGCCAGAGCAAGCTCAGGGGCTTCCGTTCGGGTGACATGGCCTCTGACAAGCGCAACGGCAACCTGGCCGGCTCACCGCTCAACTCGTACTTGCTGAGAGAAAACCAAACCATAGCTCGTCTGCAAGCTCTGGTCAAGAGGACTGGAGTCAGTCTGGAGAAGGTGAGCGTGCGAATGAGGACACAATGTACGCCTAACACACACACACACACACACACACACAGTATTTACCAAACCAGTGTTAATTATGCTTTTTGGAAAGCTCGTTATAGTTCTTTAAAGCAATGTTCTGTAATATATCCAAATATTTTCCTCAAAGCCACAGGTTCCAATTTCAACTTGTCCATTTGTTTGTACAAATTTATGAAAAACGTGTTTATAGCTAGCAGGCAAGTGAATAAACATTTACAATATTTGATTATCACACTGATTGGTATCCACATTAGAATAACATAACAAGGACTTGGAAGGGACGGGACATAATTTGTAAAGCACTGTTTATAGCACTGTTTTTTGTTGGAACTGCATAATTAAAGCAAAACGAGAAGTAAAAACAAACAAACAAACAGTTTTTTTTATCCAAAAAGAAAAAAAAAAACAGATCTCAAAATTAAATATTAAATATTTTTCACTACTTCAGACCTCAAGCACTAAGTGCTTTACAAAAAGCTTTTCAACATCCTTAAAAATTTACTAATCTAAGCAAATTTAAGCAATATCGCACGAGTAGACATGAGATATGGCTCACGGAAATGGACTGGGCGAGTGTGATTACCTGCATTTGATACAGCATTCATTCTTTAGATCGGTCTCGCATTCACAGTAAACTTTAGTTTAAATTTCTGCGGAGAAAAGCGTTATCTTTGTCGTAACGTTAATATCCTTTCATCTGTTAAGGGTGATTTTGCTGCTCAATGCATTTGTTTCGCTGCGTCAAGCTGTTGTTAAAACTGAAAATAACTTCCGTTTACTTTTCAAAGTAAAAGTCTTTACTGATGACTTGTAAAAACAGTCTCTTGTCGCCATTTAATGGCCAAACAATGTAACAAAAATCATCATCACGAGCGCACCAATACTAAACTTCTACTTCTCAATACTCAATACTTAAATACTATTATTTATATAAAATATTATTGCCAAAACTTTCTTCTCTGGAACAAACAATAGATTAATGAGACCAAAGACTACCATCAGGTTTACCCATAACAAATTATACTGCAGTAAATTTGAGAAGATCTGAGGCATTCTCGGGTGGGTTCATGAGCGCAGAACGGCCGCTGACGATCTGGAACTCACATGTCCGACAAATTATTTCTTACAACTGCATTCTGTGACACAAAAACGGTAAGGTTTATAAAATGATACTGGATTTAGGCATTCACCATGACACTCGGTGTAAAAGAAGTAGTGTTGTGATATGGAGTGATACAATTACAAACTGTGAAACGGCTGTTGGAGTTCTGATATCACTCTAATATTACGCTCTTATCAGCCAATCAGATTCAAGACCTAGAAAAAACTGTTGCATATATATAATGTAATACTAATAAAAACGTAATAAAATAAAATGTACTACTAATTGTATTTCCACCATAATATTCAACATTTGTTTCACACTCCCGTGTTTTAAAGTTCAGCTGGTTTCTCTGAGGACTTGCTGTGAATTCAGTAATTTTCTTTTTGAACTGAACAATGACTTGAGCAGTGATGACAGCTGCTTTGTGGAAAACAGATCTTTTCAGTGTGGGCAATAATTATAATCATTGTGTGGGCAATGAAAAGATGAACAAATGGCTGTTAAGACTGAGCGCGCTCTGTTCTGATTCTCAGAAACTCGAGGTCTCTCTCGATGACAGTAAGCAGCTTAAGAACACACTCTGTCTAAAGACCAGGGATTGACCCCTTCCTCTTAATATAGCTCCTGGAGAGAGTTTGCCACAGGCTTAAAGCTGTACTAGTTAAATTCCATCATACTGACTTGATATTCAGTGATTCCCTTATTTAGAGTGAGCTGTCAGGCACTTGTTTGCTTTTCTTGCTCTCTGTGTATTGCCACTTGCTCTGTATGGTTATATCCTCTTGGGAACGAGCCTCATTTGCTTCATAAATCAAAGCAGATTTGTAGACTTCCGTTCCCAGCACTCCCTGCTCTCCATTCAGGGTGTTACCATGGAGAATAGATAACTCAGATCAGCTCTGAAAGCTGTGTGCTGATATTTGCTGCCACATTTTCCCACTCTCTTGTTCCTCCTCTCTTTTAACTCCTCCTTTTACTCATAAAGTTGACATTTAAAAACGGAAATTCACATGAATAAAAATGTCAGAATCCTCTCTGATGACATACGCTGGGCTTCTCCAGTCATTTAGTCTGCTTATACCCCACCTTTTTCTTCATCTTCATCCTATCAACAATCGATGGACAGAACCAAGTCCTGCCCTGCATTTATGTGTTTATTTTTTACTCAAGAAAAGATCTGTTGCTACTTAAAGTACTTAAAGATGTTGTTAAAACTTAAACAGTTTTCCTGGGAAATGTCATGAGTGTAATTTAGTATGAAAAACATGGTGATCTTTTTTTTCTTTTCCTCTTTAATGCTGACATTACATTAGGGTGATATTGTATCCAATCCAAAGTTTCAAGGATGAAGTACATCTTCTGCCAGCACTGAGATCTGAAATGAAGGAATGAAATAACAGTTTGGACAAACACTAAATGTCATGCGACAGAAACTAGGTTATTAACATTAGCACATTAACATTAACTAAAACTATATATATATGTATATGTATATGTATATATGTATGTGTATATATATATAGCTGTATCAAATATTGTCCTATCCTAACAAACCATACAACCATACAAATTATACAAACCTTATTTATTCAGCTTCAGATATATCTGTGACTGGTTTTGTGGTTCAGCGTCATATATATATATATATATATATATATATATATATATATATATATTTCAATACTTTTACAACATTTATTACTCTTAGTTAATATTGATTTTGGCATTCACTAATGTATTATTCATCAAAAATCATTATTCAATCACAAATTGTTTGTTAATGTACTGTGAACTAACATGAACACACAACGAACAGCTGTATTTTTATGAACTAACATTAAGAAAGATTAATAAAAAGTGTGATAAATGTACTGTTCACTGTTTGTTCGTTAGTTAGTACATTAACCAATGTTAACAAATGACACCTTATTGTAAAGTGTTAACCTAAAACTAAATAAGCTAAAACTAATATATGCTATATAGAGTTATTTGAAAACAAAAAAATAATAAAAATGACAAAAACACTACACAATTACTAAAAGATTAACTAAATTTAATGTCTTTAAAGTCTTAATAAATACATTAACAAAAGTACCAAATGAACACTAGACAGAAATACGAACCTTGCGACTGAATTGTCAGAAAAATTACTAAAACGCACATTAACATGGAGGATTTATATTGTATAGTGGTTTGGGTTAACAGAAGTGCGGTTACATAGGAGACAAGTCTCACTAATTACTTAGCATTTTTATTTGTAATACATTTACATTTCATGGATAAATACTGCAGAATTTCTGGTTCAATACATCACATAGACTGTTTATCAAAATGGTTAAACATACTTTTTGAAATATGTAAGTTTAATAAACCTGATTATTATTCAAGAGCTACACTTTTGCCTTGTCATGCTATCACAACAAGCAGTCCCTCTATTTCTTGTGTCACTGACCCCTGACCCCACTGTTTATAATAGTTTTCTTCATTTGGTGTGTTTGACAGTTGGATGTGAAGGAGGACACAAGCACTAATAAGGATTCAAAAGTGCAGTGTGATGAAGAGGAGTTTAAAATGCATCAGCTGAACGTTCAGGTGCGAGAGGTCTTCGCCAACCGCTTCACACAGATGTTCTCTGACTATGAGGTGTTTGTCATTCAGCCCAGCCAAGACAAAGAGTCCTGGTTCAGCAACCGAGACCAGATGCAGAACTTTGACAAGGTGATGCTTCACTATACATTTGTGAACTTTTATTTTAAAACTTTTAAAAAGTTTTATTGCTTAAGTTTTATGAATTAATTTGATTAGATATTCTTTTAGATGATTAAAATGTACCCAGAAAAATGAAAACAAAAAACATTGATTTTATTGGGTTGTAAGCTAGAGCAGTGGTTCCCAACCACGTTTCTGGAGGCCCCCCAACACTGCATGTTTTCCATGTCTCCTTAATCAAATCACACCTGATTCATATCTTCAGATCACTAGTACAGACTCTAAAACCTGAAATGGGTGTGTCAGACAAAGGAAAAATACAAAATATGCAGTGTTGGGGGGCCTCCAGGAATGTGGTTGGGAACCACTGAGCTAGAGTAGCTAAGTAAGAAGTTTTAGGATGCCGATACTCTTTTTAGCCTACAGCAGCTTCATTGTGTTTGCCGTTTATGAATTCTGCCCACTGCAGGCCTCTTTCCTGTCGGATCAGCCTGAACCTTACCTGCCGTTCCTCTCCCGCTTTTTGGAGACGCAGATGTTTGCCTCTTTCATTGACAGCAAGATCCTGTGCCACGATGATGAGGACAAAGAGCACACGCTGAGAGTGTTTGATTCCCGTGTTGACAAGATCCGCATGTTAAATGTCAGGACACCCACTCTCCGGACCTCCATGTACCAGAAATGCACCAATATTGATGAAGCGGGTAAGATGGCTTAAAACTAGAGACTAGTTTATTTTAGAGATGGAGCCATTTAGGATACTTACAGTACATGTAGGGTATAAAAATACCCTTTTTTGGTCTATCCACCAAGTGAGTGAACTGAAATTTAACAGCCATAATGTTTTTTACTGCTCATTTAACTATTTTGCATTATTTTTTATAAAATGTTATAGGCTTAGTTCACAAAAATGAAAATTCTGTCATGATTTACTCACCCTCGAGCTGCTCCAAACTTCTATGATTTTTTTTCCTTCCATTCAACACAAAAGAAAATATTTTAAAGAATGTGGATAACCAGTTGCAGGTAGTTTAGTTCAGTCACTTTATTGTCCACAAGTGGAAATTTGATTTTGCCTTCACTACAAAAATACTTTTAACATCATCACACAAATTACATAAAAGACAGCAAGTAACACAATCACCCCTACTCACGCTCAGATCCCAGTATTTAAAATTCTACCAGCAGTTGGCATAAATGACTTTTGATACACATTTTTCTTTGCTTGAGGTTGCCTAAAGCACCTTTTTTCAAAGGATTTGAAATGTTTTTCAAACATTCAAAGGATGAGAGCAATCTTCAATAATACCCTGTGCTTTTTGTTTTTTGTTTGATAGATTTCATTCAGTTGTCTTTGTGGTTGTCCTACAATTGCACTAGCAATTTTAACTACTCGACCCAGTTTTTGCTTTTCTTTAACTGGCAGTAGTCCATACCACATAGTCATATTAAAACATATAACACTCTCAACAAGATTCTCATAAACCATCTCTAAAATAGGTAGCCATTAACTTACATAGTGGGGTAAGAAATACCATGGAAGTCAATGGCTACCAGCAACTATTTGGTTACTAATATTCTGCAAAATATCTTTGTTGATCTGTCAGCTTTAAATTAAATACAACTTTGTCCTTGATTTTTGAATTATATAAATATTTAATTATTGGAATTGAATTATTGGAATTGCTCATTGTTTCTTTTTTTCTTCTTCTCCAAAATGAATCGCATTTTTGAGGGCCTAAAAATGCTTGAAAACTCATGAAACTTTGCAAGTGGTGAAAATTTGCGTCTGATATGTGGGTGTGGCAAAATGGCTCGATAGCGCCACCTATAAAATTTCAACAAAGTGCCACTCAAGCTATGTTTCACGTATGGTTCATGCCACTACTTACAAAAAAAAGGTGTCTGAAACCCAACAGGAAGTCTGTTATTTTTAATTTTCTCTGCTAGTTTTGTGCCGTTTTTGCCATTTTCAGGTGTTGTATTTAAACAGATCAAAACCAAATTTGGTCAGTGTAATCTAAAACCCTTTGTGACTTTAAACTGCGAATATCTTAAGCTTTCATTGAAGGGTGTGTCCGTGGCGGTCTAACAAACTTCGATGTTTCGCCATTAAACAGAAAGTTGATCGAATTTAGGCATATAATGTCCGATCTGCCCCAAACTAAACATGTTTGATTAGAGTCCTGTCCTGAACACATGTCCATATTCAATTATAGTCATAGCACCACCTGCTGGCAACAGGAAGTGGCATGTTTTACACTCTAACAAACTCCTCATGGAGATTTAATGACATCAACGTTATATTTGGTCAGTCTAATCTAAAGGCCTTTGCAACGTTAAATTGAGAAAATTTGAGTTTTCATTAAAGAGCATGTCCATGGTGGCCGGACAAATTTCGATGTTTCACAGTGGAAAAGGAAGTTGTTGTAACTCAGCCATACAATGTCAAATCTGCCCCAAACTTGACACGTTCAATAAGAGTCCTGGCATCTAAAGACAAATTTTCCGTTATAATCATGGCAACAGGAAATATCATGTTTTACACTAACTGAAACATACCATGTTCAATCTGCAACAAACTTCATATGTTTGATAAAAGTCCTAGCCTGAATACATGCAAATATCCAGCTATATTCATAGCACCACCACCTGGTAGCAGGAAGTTTGGCACATATAAATGACCTTGACATATATTCCTCCTATATTTACATCTTTAAATTCATATTGCTCACTGTTCACTGTTTTCCTAAAGTCACTGGGTGGCGGTGAGCCCGGGTGTGAGGGCCCTTTCAACGCTGCTTGCAGCTTTAACATAATGTTGTTATTATAATACAAGTGTTGTCCTGCCAAAATAATAACCAAGGTTTTTACCACTGCATGTTTATAGCAACTGAAAACTCAACTTTTACTCACCAAAGCCAATTGGTTGCATTTTGCACTTGGCTACTGATAAATATGAACCCAGACACCATGCTTTTAAAATGTTACCAGGAAGTTGATCTGTGTTCCTCATGGCGCCACATTAATAAGAAAATCTATACGTTTCAGCCTAGTAATACATAGACAGTCCAGTCCATGCAACGGTCATGCTGAATTCCTCTTCCTGCAATGCATTATGGATAGGATTCTTGAATCGCGTGCGCTACATTCAGATGTCTTCCATTAGCTCTGCTGATGAAATGGGACAGTTCAAGCATAGAGAGCCAAATGGAAATATTATTTATTATTAACGCGAATAATGATTGATTAAAAGATGTCTGTGCAGGGAAACCCTTTTAAAGGCTTTCATTTATCATCATAGAACTCATTAGAAAGTTAGTTCATTTGTTTTGAAGAGTGTTTTCCATTGGTGGTGTTTGCTAAGATGTAAACCCCTGAATCTAAGTACGTTACCTTGCAGAACTTTCTGAAATATTTTTTAGCCATTAAGCTGCATTTTGCATTTGTTTCTAAAAATGGATTTAATTTAATTTATATATTTAATTTAATTGCTAATGGCTAATATTGTTAAATGTTGAATTAATTTATTTTTTCACAGCTCTTGCTGTAGCATCTCTAATAGCTGATAGATTTTGTGTTGTATAAGAGATATTTTGAGCGTGGCGTGTGGGTTCACATCAGTGGCTTAACTGTCTCTTTCATTCTACCACATCACTTCCTCGCACACCTCCCACCCTGTGGGTTTGCGTCTCTGTGATGGGGACATTATTTCTTTGATGACAGCATACAGGGTTTTTGTGATTCATCAGTAATATGTGTGTGACGTGTTCCTCACATGTCTTTTAGAAAAGGCCATTGAGATGAGGCTGTGTAAGATCGACCACACGGCTCTGCATCCCCACCTGCTGGACATGAAGATCGGTCAGGGCCGTTACGAGCCGGGCTTTTTCCCCCGCTTACAGTCCGATGTTCTCTCCACTGGACCCACCAGCAACAAGTGAGAATAAATCGCTTGGCTTTTCCTAGATGTGTTGAGACATTAATCAATTAAGTAACTGGTGCACAAAGGCTCTCAGGGCTGTTAATGCTGGCACGACGTGATTAAATTGGACATGTTCCTGGATCAACATCATTTGTTAGTCCTGGAATGGCTTTCCTAAAATATGACTGTTTTAATAAGGCTGGCTGGATTCAATCCTGTGAGTCAGTGCTTCTGAGTTTCCCATTTCTGTGAACTGATTCAAAACCCTCATTCAAACTTTACTGGAATATACAAATATTTTTCCTGTTGTTCATTTAGTAACAAACAAATCTGCAACTCATTTGTTGGTAGCAAGTCAAAATGGTCCATCAAAACTTATTTCAGAGCAGATATTTATCAGATATCTTTAGAAAGCTTAAAAATATTGGTTTAGCTGTATTGCACCAGCTGTAGATCATATTAAGGCTGTTTGAAGACCAGCAAGGAAGGATGCTGATCCAAGAAGTTGTCTTTTTGTGAATTTTGTTTTAATCTAACAATGTTGTTGTTGTTAGATGGGCGAAGCGCAGTGCACCAGCACAATGGCGGAGGAAGGACAGACAGAAACAGCACGCTGAGCATCTTTATCTGGACAATGACCAGAGAGAGGTACAGACAGAATGCAAAATAAAAAAAAATTATATATATATATATATATTTTTTTAATTTATATAATTTATTTTATATTTTTTATTATATTAATGGCTTAATTAATACTCCAGTCACATGATCCTATAGAAATCATTCTAATACTCTGATTTGCTGCTTAAAAAAACATTTATTATTATTATTATTATTATTATTATTATGTTGAAAACATAATAATAAACTTTTTTCAGGTTTCTTTGATAAATAGAAATCTCTAGTAACATTATAAATGTCTTTATCATCACTTTTGATCAATTTAAAGCATCCTAGCTAAATAAAAGTATTAATTTCTATAATTACCCCCGTCCCCCCACCCCCCCTTCTTTGGATCTTTCTGTTCATCAAAAAATCCTGAAAACTGTTTTAAATATTGACGAATAATAATAATAATAATAATAATAATAATGTTTCTTGAATAGCAGATCAGCATATTAGATTTTTGAAGCATCATGTTACAATAAAGTCTGGAGTAATGATGCTGAAAATGTAGCTTTGATCACAGGAATAAATGACATTTTTAAATATATTCAAATAGAAAACAGTTATTGTAATAAGTAAAAATATTTCTATATGTTACTGTTTTGCTGTACTTTGGGTCAAATAAATGCAGGCTTGGTGAGCAGAATAGACTTTAAAAAAAATTAAAATCTTACCGTTCAAAAACTTTTGACTGGTAGTGTATATGTAAGCAGCCAACAAGTGTTCATCATACATATGAAGTCCTTCAGCTGTATAATTTTGCCGTACAATATTTTAGTCACTACATAATTCTATTTGTGTTATTTTTCTGTGTTCACATTCTTGACTGGCAGTTTACATGTTTATTAGTTTTGTGCATTTTTGCTAGTTTCTGAATGTTTTTCTGTTATTCTTTATTTTCCTTTATGCATTCTGTTGTTTTATCGTCCATTGTCATTACTTTGTAGCTCCTTTCATAGCATGATTAATGTGTTTCTTTTGTTTTTGTTCGTTAACTTTCTCTTCCTGGATCTCTTTTTCACCCCTCTTTTTTTCACACTTGTCCATTTCTCTCCTGTCTTCCTCTCTCACTCTCACACACACACACACACACATACACCCACAAACACACTCTTAGCATGTGGAGTGTCTGTTTTCTGAGCTTCAGCTTCTGCTGGCTCTGGACTACTACTGGTTCTCGCAGTCCTTCAGGCCCTGTCTAAAGTCCGTCAAGGTGGATGTGGTATGTGCTAGATGAGAGATCAGACCGTGCTCAGGCTGTGAATCTCAATCTGTGCCCACTTTGACATTCCCCACTGCTTTCCCCGTCTTGAAAGCTTGAACCCTCGTCCCCATCAGTGTCTGTAGCTTCCTGCTTTTGACACTTTTGTCAAATTCAATATGAAATCCCTTCTCTTATATTTTTTTTATTTGGCTAGTGAATACAAATCAGCCAAGATGTGAAAGTCATTTACATTTACTGCAGAAAGAAATGGGTCTGGGTCTTATGTTGCCCCAAAATCAAACAAAAGAAATTAGCAATAATAATTTACGTAGAAAATTAAGACTATTATTAAGTCCATTTTTTGTATTGCCACATTATTTTTTAAATGACAATTAAATGGATTTAAACCCCTCTCCCCCTGTTGTCAGTAGCCTAATGTAATGTAAAATACATCATTTTTATTACTGTATTGCAAATGAGGTCTTTCCTGGAACACAGAAGGAGAAATTTTGAACAATATCTAGTTGCTTTTTGAATGCATCTTACAAATATTATAAATGTTTTGACTTGAGATATAGTGCATGAGTCTCATGAACCATTTTTATATATTTTTTTTTTTTTTTTTGTGCTTTTGCATCTCTTTTAACAATGGCAATCCTCATTTATTGTAATTTTATGGGAAAAAAAATGCAGGTTTGGAAAACTTAATGGTCCTAAAAATAGGTTTTCCCATTTTTTTTTAATGGTGTGCGTATTATTTATTTATTTGTTTGTTACATTATTTTTTTTGTATTTATTTTATTTTATTTATTAATCCTTTTTTTTTTTTTTTTGCTTTGGAGGGGAAATATGACCTGGACATTTTTTTAAATTTGGGATTTATTTTGTGATTTTTGTAATTTAACACAATAACAAGTTCAGAATTTAAATGATTAGAATTTGTAAGTATTTTAAGCATTCTGTATAGTTAGGACTTGGAGGTATTTGGCCAGCACAACTCTAAATTTAAAATAGCCCAAAAGCCACAAGCTACATCAGTCTTTTGTTGGTCTTCACGTGACTTTGTGATATTGTCAATGCAGAAGTACATCCAGGAAGCCAGAAACCTTGGCACCACTCTCCGCCAGCCCAAACTCTCCAACCTGTCACCTTCAGTCATTGCACAGACCAATTGGAAGTTTGTTGAGGGACTGTTAAAGGAGTGCAGAAATAAGGTACGTGTTTTGATCCTCCCATAGATTTGGTAATAAACTTGATTTTTACATATTTACTTCAAACCTGGTGTTGATATTCATCCGGGCGATCCAGATAGATCAGGATTTTAACTATAACTTACCCCTTTTATTTTGTGTCTCCAGACCAAACGCATGCTGGTGGAGAAGATGGGACGGGAGGCAGTGGAGTTGGGCCATGGGGAGGTTAGCATCACTGGCGTGGAGGAGAACACACTTATCGCCAGCTTGTGTGACCTGCTGGAAAGAATCTGGAGCCACGGTCTGCAGGTCAAGCAGGTAAGTAGACAACGTAGACTGGGCATACAGTCATCTGTTATGAATGTGGTAATGTGTAATGTGGTCAGCTTGTTTGACCTGGACCTGCTCTGTGTGTTTGCCAGGGAAAATCTGCCTTGTGGTCGCACCTCTTACATTATCAAGAGAGTAAAGAGAAGAGAGACGCTACTCCAGCCGGCCTTGGCCCTCCTGGTAAAATATTAAGATGATTCAATCATTTTTGCCATTATAATTACATACATCTAGCTGCCTACATAAAAGTCGTCTTCTGAGCATGTTAGCCAAAATACATCATAAGTGACGAAACGCTCTACATAGGCAACAAGAGAATGTGCATTTATTTTCAGTAAATGAAATAAAGCCAACATAATATATAAATATTAGATGGAAAACTTAATAACAAAAATTTGAAATTAATAAAGTACAATAAGTTGAAGTACTTAAAGTACTAAAACAGAAATATATATAAATTAAAGCTATATTAAAATATTTTTAAAAATATAAATAATAATAATTGAAATACAATTTAAAAAGACAACTTAAAAATAATTTAAAATGAAAACTTAAAATAAAATAAAATAAAAATATAAAAATAAAAGATATTTAAAAATAATATATACCATCATAGTAAATACTATAAGAGTATATAAATAATACTAAAACAACACTGCATTCTATAAAGCACAAAATGCACAAACCTGTAGATGAAAAGGTAATTTGTATCAAGATAAACTTTTGTTTTTACATTTTGCTTCTTATGTTTACATTTACGCTGTCGTTTAAAAGTTTGGGATCAATAATATTTTAATGTCTTTAAAAGAAGTATCTTATGCAAGTTCTATTTATTGATCAAAAATACAAAAAAAGTAATATTGTGAAATATTAGTGCAATTGAAAATTCTATTTTAATATACTTTAAAATATCATTTATTTCTGTGAAGCTGAATTTTTATCAGCCGTTACTCAAGTCTTCAGTGTCGATACGATTCTACAGAAATCGTTCTAATATGCTAATTTATTAAACAGCATTTATATGCTAATTTATTTACACATCATTTATTCAAAATGGAATTTTTTCTCACAATATATGTCTTTACTGAAAAACAAAATATTCCAAGGCACTCATGTAGAAAAAAAAAGCCTTTAATGGACTGGGCTACATCATTAAAACAATTAAAAGTGTAGATCTACGCGTTTTGGCATACGCAGCCTTCTTCAGGATACACATCACAAGTTCAAACAAGTATTCTTAAACAATCAGTAGGCAATCACAAGCAGCTGGTTAATCAGTGGGAGTGACTAGAGCTTTCCTCCTTGCAAAAAAAAAACCAAACAAAAAAACTGCATCAAATCTAACCACACAATAGTATGTCACAATATGTCTTCACTATCACTTTTGCCAATTTAACACATCTTTCAAAGAAAGGAAGAAAGAAAACATTTGCTGACCCCAAACTTTAAACGGTAATGAATATTGTTACAAAAATGTCTATTTTAAATAAATGCTGTTCTTTTTTAACATTTTATTCATCAAAATATTAAGCAGCGCAATTGTTTCTAACACTGATAATAAATCAGCATATTGACACTGTGACACTGAAGACTAGTGTAATGATGCTGAAAATTCAGCTTTGCATGACAGATATAAATTCTATTTTAAAGTATATTAAAATAGAAAACTATTTTAAATTGCGATAATATTTCACAGTATTACTGTTTTTTTCTGTATTTTTAATCAAAGAAACACAGCCATGATGATCCCAAACTTTCTGATCTTTCTTTCTGATCCCAAACTTTTGAATGGTAGTGTACATACTGTACATTTTAAATACTGACTACAATATGTATGTTTTTTTTTTTTTATTTTGTTTGCAATGCAGTCTGGGATACATGCATTGCCTTAGAATTTTGTAAAAATTAGCAATCTGTTCGGAACAGCCTCCAAATCTGAAAAAAAATTCCTGTGATGCCAAAAATGCTTTCTAGGTAGGCAGCTCTCTGTTTTGGATCAGAGCCTGTATAGTGCTTAGACAGCTAGCTTTCATTAAAAACATGCTGAATAGGTTTGATTTTTCAGCATATTTTCCCTGTTTTGTGTCTCAGGTATCATCCATGACACGGAGAGACGGAAGTCAGACGCTGGCTGTGCAATGCCGCCTCTCAAAGTCTCCTTGATCCAGGACATGAGGTGAGAATTAAACCATTCTAGTGTGGAGAAAACAATCTGTGATCTGCAAACCACACACCAAAGGGAGTTCATCTCCTCAACAGAAAACACATGCCTGAAATGCTTTGTTTGTAGTTCTGCCATTATTTCTGAGCGTATTTGCATAATGCACACCTCCTGGCTGCTTTGGCCCTCTTTAAAATAAAATGTGGTGAAATGATTTTGCTAAGTTGATGAGATGATTTTTCCCTGCAAGGGCAAAGAAAAATAATGTATGAACATTTAATGTTGATGCCAAAGTTACCAGATATAATACTGTTTATAGTTAATCATGAAGCCTCAGGAGCTGAAACCCAATTATGGTAATGGTTGTTACATTTCCAACACAAGCAGTTGACCAGTCACAACAGACTGGGCCAGCTGACCAATCAGAGCAGGCTGAGCTTTTCAGAAAGGTGGGCTTTAAAGAGATAGGAACTAAACATTTCAGGCAGAGTGTGAAAAGAGATGCTGCAACAGTGTAAAGTATTAGAAAAAATGTGTTTTTAGAACTTTTAATCATGTAAGTATATTTTTGCAGACCCCAAAACTTAAATTACGAACTTGTAAATAAACATAATATGGGCATTTTAAATAAAATCTAAAAAAAGTGAAAAAATAGTGGCTACAACAGTTACTGCAACAATGCCAAAATAGGAACAGGATGCCATATGAACTTACAGTTGAAGTCAAAAGTTTACATACACCTGGCAGAATCTGCAACATGTTAATTATTTTAGCAAAATAAGAGGGATGATACAAAATGCATGTTATTTTTTATTTAGTATTGACCTGAATAAGATATTTCACATAAAAGATGTTTATAGTCCACAAGACAAAATAATAGTTGAATTTATAAAAATGACCCTGTTCAAAAATTTACATACACTTAATTCATAATACTGTGTTGTTCATGAGTCTCTTGTTTGTCCTGAACAGTTAAAATGCCTGATGTTCTTCAGAAATTCTTAAGGTTCCACAAATTCTGTGGTTTTCCAGCAGTTTTGTGTATTTGAACCCTTTCCAACAATGACTGTATGATTATAAGATCCATCTTTTCACACTGAGGACAACTGAGGGACTATTACAACTATTACAGAAGGTTCAAATGCTCACTGATGCTCCAGAAGGAAACACAATGGATTACATATCACTTAATTTGTCTTCTAGGAAACATGTATCTTCTGTAGCTTCTGAAGGGCAGTACTAAATTTAAAAAAATGATATTTAGACATCTTCATTCTGTTCAAAATTTTTTTAACCCCCAGCTCTTAAAGGAGAAGTCCACTTCCAGAACAAAAATTGACAGATAATTTACTCACCCCTTGTCATCGAAGATGTTCATGTCTTTCTTTCTTCAGCCAAAAAGAAATTATGTTTTTTGAGGAAAACATTTCAGGATTTTTCTCCATATAATGGACTGCTATAGTGCCCCGATTTTGAAAATGCAGTTTAAATGCGGCTTCAAACGATCCCAGCCGAGGAAGAAGGGTCTTATCTAGCAAAACGATTGGTTAGTTTCATAAAAATAATACAATTTATATACTTTTTAATGTCAAACGCATATCTTGTCTCACTCTGCCTGAACTGTTTTTTTTTTGTTTTTTTTTCCGGTTCATGACAGTTAGGGTATGTCGAAAAACTCGCATCTCATGTTCTCCCTCAAAATCATTTTATTTCGCTGTTTTACCTTTTTGTTGAGTGTGTTTGATCTTCTTTGCATGTTCACTTTGCAAAGACTGGGTCGGTACTTGTACAGTGTATCTTATCTGTAAATTTTTGTTCTGGAAATGGACTTCTTCTTTGTTTGCATTGTCTTTCCTATAACAGAGTGTTATCTGTTAATATGTCAGAATAAACTTGTTTTGCAAAAATTATTAGAAAACCTCCTAACATGTTGAAAAAATTTGAAAATATATATTTTTAATTATATAGTTCTACAGTTTGTGAAATCAGTTTATAAACTGAAACTACATTTTTACTTTTTTATTGTTATGAAAATAATAGGTAGAATGCAGCACTGTAGTACACTGAGTGTATGGGAAGGGGGGTCGACTCTTCACATTGCGTGAAGAAAGCACCGAGACGTTTCATGTCGCCACATTATTTCCAGCCTAATTAGCACCAGACCCCTGCTGAGCTGTGCCGTGACATAGCAGTGCAGGAAAGCCTTGGCATGACATCCCTCTCTTTAGCCATGTCAGCATCTCTTACTAATGCTAACTGATAAACATAGTATTTTAGTAACAGTATTTGTGAAAGAAGCTTTTTTCCTGATGTCAGCAAAATACAGCAAGACAATGGGATTGTTTAGTGCATTAATATTATGGCTGCAGGTCTACAAATTCCAATCTGGGTTCAGCAGACTGTAAATCTGCGGTTTGTAGAGTCTGGAGGGCAGCACTAAACGCTATAATACATTTATGTAATGGAAGGTCAGACAGTGTTGACTACCAGAGGTAGAGTGGAAGAGAATGCGTCTGGACGTGGCATGCATGATAGCGGCTGCGAGCGATGACAGCAGGCTGGCTGATGCTCTAGGGAGTCTGTGAACCATTTCTCCTGCCCCCATTTTCTCTTCTCAAATGGCTCCTAAGAGCGATGCCAAAATCCCACTGCACTGAAAGCACGGAGTGGGTTCAGCGAACCTGTGCACGGCAGGTTGTGGCGGTATCTAAACAAGAGCTCTTTAGATTCATCGTATTTACTGCCGTTAGACAAATTTTCTCGGAAGAAATACAGTAATTTCAGTTGGAATCTATGCAATAGGGAATACTTTCACAACTGGTTCAAGTTGGTCATTCGCCGTGCTTACCAACAAAGTTGTTTAGTTTGAAAGTGACTTCTGTGTGAACTGTGCTTCATACTATATATGGTGTATATTTACTTTCATTGAATTAACATGAATATCTCACATCGTGCAGCTTCTTGAAAAGATGTGTGCTATGGCTTAAGATCTGTCTGGCAGGTGATAAAACAGGCAGGAAATCCCTTAGACGTGTAAAGGATAAAGCACTGCAATGATATACTTTGTAGACCAGCCTGGAAGTTAGCATCACCCTGGTACCTTCGACCAAAACCCAAAACCCAAAATATTATAAAATATAATTGCAATTTAAAATAACAGTTTTTCTATTTTAATATACTTTAAAATATTTTTTTTTGTGATGCAGAGCTGAATTTTCATCAGTCATTACTCCAGTTTTAAGTGTCCTTCAGAAACAATTCTAATATGCTAATTTATTATCAATGTTGGAAACAGTTGTGCTGTTTAATATGGAACCTGTTATACCTTTTTCAGGATTCTTTGATGAATAAAAAGCTAAAAAGAACAGCATTTATTCTAACAATACGAGTCTTTACTATCACTTTTTATCAATTTAACACATCTTTGCTGAATAAAAGTATGTGAAAAGTGTAAAAGTGACACTGAATACTGGAGTAATGATGCTGAAAATTCAGCTTTGTGTCACAGGAATAAATTCTATTTTTAAGTATATTAAAAAACACTACCACTATTTTAAGTTGCAATAATATTTCACAATATTACCGTTTTTTTCCATATTTGGAAAATACACACACAAATACACGCAGCCTTGATGAGCAGAAAAAAACATTAAAAAAAAACATTAAAAATCTCTACATTTTCCCTGAAAGTTTAGTTTGAGACGATGGAACCAGGAGTGTGAAAATATTTGTTTCTGGGTTTAATATTTCATTCTTATGTATTATTCTCGGGATCTTAGAATCTCTAGAGCAGAAAACTCTTCTCTGGCAGTGTTATTAAAAAACATTCAATGACCGACTCCAACACTGTGTCCCAAACAGACGCAATGCAATTAGATGCCAGTTACAAGCAATTTGTCTGCCCACACCAGACACGACGCAACCAAAAGATGCAACAAAATCAATCAAAAATCAATTAGTAGAGCATGTATCTCACAATCAAATTTGAATTAAACCATAACGTTGTGCAAATGACATACCCAGTGACTGATACATTGAATTACAATTGTTTGTTCACTTTAGAGTTCACAGTTCGAACTTTCTTGTTTTAATGATCTGAGGTAAATTATTCATCTGTCGTTTGGACAGTGAATATTACAGTCATGCAAAAATTATATTTGACCTCTGTTCCCCTCTTGCTCATAGCGTATTGTCATTGTGACTAGTTAGGACAATAACTTGGAAAAAAAATTTGTGATGAAGGAAAATGTTTTATCACAAGTCGCAGTGCTGTGTCATGTCTGGCTAGGAGGTGCTGAAACGGACTGACTTGGTTGTACTGGAGACTGCAATTTGAAGTCCCTTTATCAGTATCCTGTGACTGTAATTCATTGTCTGTCATTTTTCAGGCACATCCAGAACATCAGTGAGATCAAGACAGATGTTGGGAAGGCCAGGGCATGGGTGCGTCTCTCCATGGAGAAGAAACTGCTGTCCAGACACCTGAAGCAACTTCTGTCTGACCATGAGCTCACCAAGTAAGACCCATTGACTAGTTCTTTAGTGACACAGAAGGCAGTGTTATAAATCAGATGTACTGCTGGATATCAGACAGTCAGAATGCAAGAGATGTAGCACAGCGAAGAATAAGGCGCCATTAAAAATAAAGATTTTTTTTAATTATTAATGGGCCTCAAGCTGTAAAGTGGCTCATCGTGGTGTCCTCTTCTGACCTGAAATGATTTTAACTCATTTTTTTCAGGCTCTTTGCCTGTGCACTAAACTTTCAACTTTTTCTTTAAATCTTTTGTGTGTAGGTTTGTACTGTATGGTGTAATGTATTCGATTGTATTTATTTGAAGGAAACTCTATAAGCGCTACGCTTTCCTGCGCTGTGATGATGAGAAGGAGCAGTTCCTCTACCATCTCCTCTCTTTCAACGCTGTGGACTACTTCTGCTTTACCAACGTCTTTACCACAATTAGTAAGAGTCACTGCAAACACAGTAGTACCCACTAAAGGAACAGTCCACCTAAAAATAAAAAAAAATCATAATTTACTTACCCTGATGTTGCCAAGAAGATATTTTAAGAATGCTGGTAACCAAAGAGTTTCGTTTCCATTATATTCCATTATATGTTTTGACCTTACAGTGGAAGTCAGTGGGAATTGAAACTGGTTGGTTACCAACAAAACATCTTTGCATTTTACAGAAGAATGATCTATGTTCTGTATTTTGGTTATATATAGCCTTGGTTATATTCAGTGTATATCTTAATACTGAAATGTTTTTCTTTCATAATTTAGATGAAGGAGATTTTTTAAAAAATCCAGTTTTTCCCACTAAGTAACTGCAAGACAGAAAGAGGAATTATTTTACTCATTTCACATATGTACAGCTGATGTGAAATAAAAAATATAAGATTCATATTAATATAAAAAATCACATGACTTCTGTGAGAATTTTAGAGGAATGTTTAGTGGCTGAACTCCCTTAACTTTGTGATCCATGAACACATTAAAGTAGTGTGAACGTAATCTATTTAAAGGAAAATTAATGGCATAATAATATGTGAGTTAAATCATAATATTCATGATGTTGCTTACTATTATAACATTAGCATAATCATTGTGACTGTATCAAGTGTATTAAATACATTAAAGGGATAAACCATTTACTTACCCTTATGCCATGCCAAATGTATAACTTTTTTCTGTGGAACACAAACAGAGATTTTTAGAAAAATAATCCATCTCTGTGAGTCCAAATAATGCGAGCGTATAGGTCCTTCAAATTTGACACTTGAAAAACTACGACCCCATGCCATGACCCTAGCTGATGAATTAGGTCTTCTGAAGCGAAACCATAAATGTGTGTGTGTAACAAAAGTTTTTAAAATGTAAACCATGTAAATTGTAAACTTTTTAAAATGTAAACCATCTTTTCAGACCAACTGTTGTGCATTCAGACAGCACTTGATGAAGTGTGACATTGTGAAGCACATTCACAATGTCAAAAAAAAAAAAAAAAAAAAGCTGACATGAGAAGTGATGCAGAAGCAAGAAGCACCTTTATTTCTTGTTTTGACAACGCTTTTGTCACAGTTCACACAACTCTAACGTTTATGTTATGTGTGAACTCTGGGAGCAAAGTTTGTAGTTTTATTAAATTTAAACTATTACTAATTTTGTCACACAAACCTATTGTTTCCCTTCAGAAAACATTCATCAACCAGAGTTGTATAGATTATCATCATATTCATTTTATGTGGGTTTTGAAGTGTCTGCTTTGAGGGACCTATACACTTTCATTGTGTAGACTCATAGAGATTGATTATTTTTCTAAAAATGTTTGTGTTAATTGTATTAGTTTGTGTTGAGGTTAAGTAAATGATGAGAGAGTATCAAAAAAAACTGCACACTTTTCTTCTCTTGACCTTGTCCTTGTTGTTGTTCACAGTGATACCATACCATGTGGTCATTATTCCCAGCAAGAAACTAGGTGGTTCCATGTTTACGGCCAACCCCTGGGTGTGCGTCTCAGGGGAACTAGCTGAGACTGGGGTCCTGCAGGTCCCGAAAAACACTCTGGAGATTACGTTTGAGGTGAGCCAATATATATGAACAAAAAAAATATATTTTTTCCCTATTACATCACTTTCACTGTATTTTAGGGCTGGGTTAGATTTTACCTGTTTTAATCGATTCTCAATATGATTAACTGATATTGATTCATAAATATCAAGAATCAATCTATGCTGTTTTCAGTTGATGCATGAACAAAACCTAATGAAATATTATTTGTAGTGTGCCTCCCATCCAATACATCCCAATAAGCTTTGGGCTTTGTTGTTTTGATATGAAACAAAGTGTCAGCATTCGAATTCTGTAAATTTCATGAAATTCAAACAATAAATGCTGTTTTGGCAATCTTTAATGTGGAGTGACAGATCACCTTATTAGTGCTTCAGTACAGTCAGCAGCGCAGATCGTAGGTGAATTGATTATCTCTTCCACTTTACTACTAGTTGCTGCACAAAATGAACATCAATGAACATTAGAAAAAATGTTTAAAGAAACTGTACAATTTACTGAAATGTATCATCATGTGTCATGTAATCGTTCAGTCAGTCTTTCAACCAAAAGAAAGACATCAAATTAAACAGCCTGTAAACAATGTCATGTAAAATTACATTTACCTCAGCTATTCATTGACACTAAAATCGATAGTTAGCTAGAAAAATTAACTATAGAAAGAAGTTGAGAAGTCTGTTTACAAATCACTTTAATATAGTAATGTACCAATTGGCAGGTTTCATTGTATAGTTTACAGCATTAGTTGAGAGAGATTTTTTTCCTGAATAAGATATTTTACATAAAAGACGTTTACATATTGTCCACAAGAGAAAATAATAGTTGAATTAATACTGTTCAAAAGTTTACATATGCTTGATTCTTAAAACTGTGTTGCTACCTGAATGATCCACAACTTTTTTTTTTGGTTTACGAGTCCCTTGCTTGTCCTGAACAGTTACTGACTGTTCTTCAGAAAATTCTTCACATCCCACAAATTCTTTGGTTTTTCAGCATTTTTTGTGTATTTTAACCCTTTCCCACAATGATTGTGATTTTAAGATCCATCTTTTGACACTGAAGATAACTGAGCGACTCCTATGCAACTATTACAGAAAGAGGGGGGATTGTGGACTTTTGAACAGAATGAAGATGTGTACATTTTCTTTTCTTTTTTTTTTCTTTTTTTGCCTAAATATCATATTTTTTTCATTTAGTGCTGTCCTTCAGAAGCTACAGAAGATACTTACATGTTTCCCGAAAGACAAAATAAGTGAAATTTACCCTGCTCTTCAAATTTAAAAAGTCTTCAACCCTTCTTAATAACCTTCTTGAAGCATCAGTGAGTTTTTGAACCTTCTGTAATAGTTGCATATGAGTCCCTCAATTGTCCTCGGTGTGAAAACATGGATCTCAAAATCATACAGTCATTGTTGGAAAGGGTTCAAATACACAAAAATGCTGAAAAACAAAATAATTTGTGGGACCTGAAGGACTTTTCTGAAGAACAGCAGACAGTTCAGGACAAACAAGGGACTCATGAACAACTATCACTAAAAACAAACAAACAAAAAAAGCTGTGGGTCATTCAGGTAACAACTCAGTATTAAGAACCAAGTGTATGTAAACTTTTGAACAGGGTAATTTTTATAAATTCAACTAATAATTTGTCTTGTGCACTATATATAAATGTCTTTTAAGTAAAAAATATCTTATTCAGGTCAGTACTAAATAAAAAATAACATGCATTTTGTATGATCTTTCTTATTTTGGTTAAATAATTAACATTTTGCAGATTCTGCAAGGTGTATGTAAACTTTTGATTTCAACTGTAAATCCAACTAAATTGGGATTGAAATCAAATCAAATCGAAATGTCTCAGTATTCAACCCTACTATATATATTGCTGTAGAAATTGACTCCAAAATGAGTTCCTGTTTTGTTAAACTCTTTGGTCGAAGTTTGTTGTATAATTCTGTCTGTACTTTGCACAGTGCCAGAACTTGGGGAAGCTGACCACAGTACAGATGGGCCATGATAACTCAGGATTGTATGCTAAGTGGCTAGTGGAGTGTGTAATGGTCCGCAATGGCATCACAGGGCACACCTACAAGTGAGTCCTAAGATTTTAGTAGCACCGTAATCACATTATTCTTCATTATTAGAAGCCTTAACTGACTTCCGGACTGTTGTTGCGTAGGTTTCCATGTGGCCGTTGGCTCGGGAAAGGAGTAGATGATGGCAGCTTGGAGAGGATACTGGTGGGTGAATTGGTGACTAACACAGAGAATGAGGACAGAATGTGCCGGACTCCTCCAATGCAGCAATCCCCCGGGATGATGCGAAGATTTGTCACCATTTCGCCAAACAGCAAACCAAGTATGTACTTGGAAATCTCATAAAAGTCAAAAGTCATATCTCATAGATTTTATAAGTGCACTTATTGCTGGAGGATATTGCTGTTGTCTCAAGCACATTTACCGTTGTGTGCCCACTAGAGTTAAACACGGGCCAGATCCAGGAAGGGGTGGGAGAGGCGATTAACGGTATCGTCAAACACTTCCATAAGCCAGAAAAAGAGGTAAAGTATTACTTTTTTTGTGAAAACTTACAGCGGAAAGGACTGAAAACTGCATATATGAATGATCTTCATTCTTCTGTTGTAGAGAGGAAGCCTGACATTGCTTCTTTGTGGAGAGTACGGTCTAGTATGGGCTTTAGAGCAGGTGTTTCAGCATGGCTTCAAGTCACCACGCCTTTTCAAGAATGTCTTCATTTGGGATTTTCTAGGTAACAAATACTGTTACATTTCATAACATTTTTTCTTCTTATTAGTAGAAGTGTTTGTTATTTGCTCATACTTACAGTATTGTTCAAACTATAGCATATTTTGGTCAAGAACCGCCCACTTAGACAGGAAGAGCAGCTTGACTGACTTGTATTAGAATGATTTCTCAAGGATCATGTGACACCAAAGACTGAATGCTGAAAATTCAGCTTTATTATCAAAAGAATAAATTCCATTTTAAAATAAATTAAAATAGAAAACATTTATTTCAAATTATATTAATATTTCACAATATAACTGTTTTTATCTAGAAGGTTGTTTCTGCCACGGGATAAAAAATAAATACAATTGCAACTTTTTCCTGCAATTCTCACAGTTCAGACCTTTATTTATATTTATTTTGCACTTTTGAGTTTATATCTCAACATTCTTATTTTTTAAACTTACAGTTCTGAGAAAAAGGACATAATTGCAAGATATAAACTCACAATTCTGAAGAACAGTCCGAATTTTGACGTATAAACTAGCAATTGCGTTAAAAAAATCTGAATTGTGAGATAAATCATCACAATTAACTTTATTTTTTATTTCATGGCGGGGAAAAAAACTCAGAAAAAGCCAGAATTGTGACATAAAAAGTTCCATTAGTGTATACTTTTTTCCCCCATAGTTTTTTTTTTATAATAAATCCAGTCTTGGCAAGCATAAAAGACTCTTTTCAAAACACTAAAAAATTTACATTTTTCCAAGCTTTTGAACAGCAGTGTATAAACCACACTAGCCTGGAAGAAGCTAAAAAAAGCTTTTTTCAAAGTGTATTTTGAAGTCACTTTTAAGCTTTCATCCTCAAAAGTGCTCACTGAAACATAATGTGTTTTCAGACTGATTAAAAAAGCACCTGTGTGCTGCTACTCACAGACGTTTTGTAAAAACAACCTATTAGATATAATCTATTTACATCAGACTGTAAGCACAAGAACTGTGGGTGGTTTGTAGTTTGAAGCAAAGACAAGGAGTTCAAACCTTAATTCTACTAGGAACATGAATAAAACCTCAAAATGCTGCAAATTGTCCTAAATCCTCCCTTTTCTATTCCCCAGAAAAAGCGCAGGTCTACTTTGAGAGTGCAGAACAAAGTCAGATGACCCAAGATGAAAACTGGCAGATGAGGGTGCGTCATTTCTGCCATTTCATGCGCGCCATCAACAGCACACCCAGAAACATTGGCAAAGACGGAAAGTTTCAGATGCTTGTGTGTCTCGGAGCCAGGTTGGTTGTTGTTTACATTTACATTTACAATCCAATTCTAAAATGATTCTTGATCTACATTTTTCTTATGAATTAATGAGTTTAGTGACTTTTAGTACATTTATTTGTGTATTTTTATTAAATTACTTATATAAGTACTTTTTAGAATAATTACAAATTAAAAAATTAAAAATAAATCAAATCAATTTTATGTTAAGAATTATTAACTAAATATAGCTTCAGAATATACAAATATAAAGTAATAAAGGTGATTAAACAACACATTACAAGAAATAAATGAAACCTCTTTTAGTATCTGAGAATGCTTCAAGTGAAAATTTTCTAAGCAAGGGCAGTGAGGCATTTTTATATTATTACTAGTGCTGTCAAAATTAGCGTGTTACTGCAGACGATTATTTTTTCCAGTTTAACGCGTTTAAAATATTTAACGCAGTTAACACGTGGGTGGGGCTAGGGTTGGCCACCCCACTCACAACTGCTGCTTCTGTTGCTTTCACAGAACTTCTTTACGACCACATTAAACGACTTTTCAGACGTGCACTCCAGCAGGTCTAATAAGCTACCTTCACACTAATGCACAGATCTGTTTTACTGTAACAGATGTTTTGTCCTGTCTTTAAGACAAAACCGGCTGTGTTTCCATTAATTTGCATCATAAAAGCATTAGGTGATTCAAGTGCATTTACCACTTGCATGGAGTCGTGCATAGCACCATGCCGTAAGTGGCCTTCAGAACAAACACACAGAAAGTGAGCATTTGAAATAAATTTGGCTTAAATGATGTGTTTAGAAGTCAAAACACTGAAATACCAGTGGGTGAAACCGCAATTGTCAAGCTAATCATGTTTCTCACAGTACATATCCTGAGCAATGGAGCCCATAGTTGCCCTTGTGTTTCACTTCAAACATGAAATCCTATGCAATTTTATATAATTGATTAGTTTTGTGTGTGTGTATTTGTGTGTAAATGGCAGTAAGCAGAATAAAATTGTCTCTAGTGCACGATTTCATCAACATCACACAAACAGTTGAAGTCAAAAGCTCACATACACTTACAAAATGTTAATTATTTTACCAAAATAAGAGGGATCATACAAATGCATGTTATTTTTTATTTAGTACTGACCTGGATAATGATTACAGTTACATGTAGTCCACAAGAGAAAATAATAGCTGAATTCATAAAAATGACCCTGTTCAAAAGTTTACTTAAGCATGATTCTTAATACCGTGTTGTTACCTGAATGATGCACAACTTCTTTTTGTTTTATTTTGTTTTTTGTTTTTTTTTGGTTTAGTGATAGTTGTTCATGAGTCCCTTGTTTGTCCTGAACAGTTAAACTGCCTGCTGTTCTTCAGAAAAATCCTTCAGGTCCCACAAATTCTGTTTTGTTTTTATTTTTTTAAGCATTTTTGTGTATTTGAACAATTACTGTATGATTTTGAGATCCATCTTTTCACATTGTGGACAACTGAGGGACTCATATGCATTTACAAAAGGTTCAAACGCTCACTGATGTTCCAGGAAACACAATGCATTAAGAGCTGGGGAGTGAAAACTTTTTAAATATGAAGATCAGGGTAAATTTAACTTATTTTTTCTTCTAGGAAACATGTAAGTATCTTCTGTAATTTCTGAAGGGCAGTACTAAATGAAAAAATATGATATTTAGGCAAAATAAGAAAAATGAACACATCTTCATTCTGTTCAAAAGTTTACACCCCAGGCTCTTAATACTTTGTGTTTCCTTCTGGAGCATCTGTGAGCATTTGAAGCTTCTGTAATAGTTGCATATCCCTCAGTTCCTCAGAGTGAAAAGATGGGTCTCAAAATCATACAGTCACTGTTGGAAAGGGTTCCAATACACAAAAATGCTGGAAAACCAAAAAATTCGTGGGACCTGAAGGATTTTTCTGAAGAACAGCGGGCAGTTTAACTGTTCAGGACAAACAAGGGACTCATGAACAACTATCACTAAACAAAAAAACACAGTATTAAGAATCAAGTGTATGTAAACTTTTGAACGGAGTCATTTTTATAAATTCAACTATTATTTTCTCTTGTGTACTATTTGTAAACATCTTTTATGTAAAATATCTTTTTCAGGTCAGTACTAAAAAACATGCATTTTGTATGATCCCTCTTATTTTGGAAAAATACTTAACATTTTGCGAATTCTGTAAACTTTTGACTTCAGCTGTATATGGAAAAAACTAGCCCCAGAAAAGTTTAAAAGAAAACTGCGATTGCTATTTCACATATGTTGACACCCATCTCGTCTTTCTTCTTGCAGAGATCACCTGCTTCACCACTGGATTGCGCTTCTCGCCGAGTGTCCAATCACAGCACAGATGTACGAGGACATGGCGCTCTTAAAGGACCATTCTCTGGTGAACTCTCTGATTCGAGTGCTACAGACTCTGCAGGAATTCAATATCACTCTGGAGGCCTCTCTCGTCAAAGGAATCGGGATATAACGCCGTCTGAATATAGAACTAACACAGAGATCAGTGGGACCATGGACTAACTTTTTTTTACATGGAGAGACTTCAACAAAAGGACTAAACCTGGCTTACATTAAAGCTACTGTCATGTTTGCCATATATTAAGTGCAATGAGCCTTTTCAAATGTGTCATAATTTTTATCAACAACATTACTGACATTCAAATATGTCTTCTATTTTGATCCATACTTTTCACAAAATGTGAACCCCCACCCCACCTGTGCTATACCGTTTTATTGAAAGCTCAATATTTT
Organism: Labeo rohita; assembly: GCF_022985175.1. NCBI lineage: Eukaryota > Metazoa > Chordata > Actinopteri > Cypriniformes > Cyprinidae > Labeo > Labeo rohita. Next base: position 8,324,392 of record NC_066875.1, read on the forward strand.
TCGTTGTTGTTGTGGACTGCTGACAATGGCTATATTTAAAAGGAAAACATGTAAGAAAAACTGTTATTATATTTTCAGAGAAGAACAGTGTTATTTTGATATGTGTCAGGTTGCTTGCTCTGTGCTCTAATCCAATCCATACTGTCACAATGCAGAGTTCGAAGCAAATGATGTAGAAGTATGCTTTATAAGTACAACTTGTGGGGAATTCATATTTTTACTTAAAAAATGGAAAGGAAAGATGAGAAAAATGGAAAAAGGCTCTTTTTTTGTAACAATGCCAGAGGCTTGTTATTTCCCTCTAAATGCAAATCAGTTTAAAGGGACAGTTCACCCAAAAATGACACTACTGGTCAAAAACTTTTTTTTTATGGTTTTTTTTTTTTTTTTTTTTTTTTTAAATAAAGTCTATAAAGTCTCTTATGATCACCAAGGCTATTTAAATACATTTTAAAAATTGAATTTATTCCTGTGATGCAAAACTGAATTTTCAGCAGTTTCAGTGTCACATGATCATTCAGAAATTCTAATATGCACATTTTTTTTGCTCATTTAGCAATTATTATTGGTAGTATTTTTGTGGAAACGAGCAGCAAAAAATGTTTCCGACATTGATAATAATATTTAGAACCATTTTTAATAACAGAGAACCAATAATAATTAAGTGAGCATAAATCAGCATATTAAAATTATTTCTGAGGGATCATGTGACACTGAAGACTGGAGTAATAATGCTGAAAATTCAGCTTCACCATCACAAGAAAAAAACTGTTTAAAAAGAAAAGTAAACAGTTTTTATGTTGTAATAATATTTTACAATATGACTGTTTTTACTGTATTTTTGAATAAAGAAATGCACCCTTGTGAGCATAACAGACTTATTTCAAAAACTGTAATTATTGCATTTACTGCAAGAAATGCATTTATTCCAAGCTTTTGACTGGTAGTGTTGGGTCATTGTTTACTCATTCTCATGTCATTCCATACCCACTTTTTTCTTTTTTTTACCCCATACAATGAAAGTGAACACTGGGCACAAATGTCTCTTTTCCTGTCCACTTTTAATAAATGGGAAAAGAGCAGATTGGACTTTTGTCTAAATAGCTCCTTTTGCTTTCCACACAGGATACGGGTGAACTGTCATCTTGAGCATATTATGATCGCTAAAATCAAAGATGTGGCTTATGAAAGTGATGCTCAAGCATATTTTACAAGATGGACTGTAAAAACTAAAAACAATCATCGCAGAAAGGATAACATTAACCTTTCACCTAATCCTGTCAAAGTACCATAACATTCCCCATCTCTTCAGCCCTCAGGTCTCGACTGTGGCCAACTACAATGCCATATCTGGAGTAGAATTAAATTGCGGCACAGTTGCTGTGTTTGTGTCCCTCTCCTTAGTTGAACCCCAGCATCCCCTCTGTTTCTGCTATGCAATATTTACAGCTCCAAAATTTTGTTATTGAATATCGATGAAATATTGTTCACCTGTTTTAGAGTGTAGCATAATTTGTAGGATGTAACTGGGAGAAGCACATTAAAGGCTGATATTCATGTGCCAATTTCATCATGACTGTTCTGGTACCTGTTCAAACACAGCTGGCATGAGCATTCTGGGAGTTTTTTCCTTTTTTCTTGTGTTTTATCTCTTGATACATTTATAGACAAAGCAGTGTAATGTAGTGTTAAATATTGAACAACTGTGTACAGTGTATAAAATGTATTAAAGGTGACAATTCAATATGGTTATGATGCTTCAGACTTTTTATACTAATAAAATGAATGTAATAGCACCATTTTAAATCAACCAGTAAAGGCAAAAGGGTGACCAGTCATGAAAACTAAAATACACCCTTGAATATTAGTATACATTTTAGATCTCTTATTGCTTGACCTCAAACTTTCTTTTTTCGCACATAAAATACACTACCAGGCAAAAGTTTTTGAACAGTAAGATTTTTAATGTTTTTTAAAGATTTCTCGTCTGCATTTATTTGATCCAAAATACAGCAAAAGCAGTAATATTGTGAAATATTTCTGTTACTTTCTGTTTGAATATATTTTAAAATGTAGTTTATTCCTGTGATGAAAGCTAGATTTTTAGCATCATTACTCTAGTCTTCAGTGTCACATAATTCAGAAATCATTCTAATACGCTGATTTGCTGTTCAAGAAACATTTTTTAGTTATTATTTTCAAATTTTTAAAACAGTTGAGTACATTTTTTTCAGGACCCAAAGACCAGCATTTATCTGAAATAAACAGCTTTTGTAACATTATAAACTATACTATTTAAAAGCTTGGAGTCAGTATATATATATATATATATATATATATATATATACATACACTACCGTTCAAAAGTTTGGGGTCAGTACATTTTTATTGTTTCTTTTTTTTTTTAAGAAATTAATACTTTTATTCACCAAGGATGTATTAAGTTAATAATTAAAAGTTAATAATAAATAATTTACATTGTTATAAAATATTTATATTTTGAATAAACACTGTACTTTTTAAACTTGTTATTCATGAAAGAATCCTGAAAAAAAAAAAAAAAAAAAACACAGGTTCCAAAAAATATTTGGCAGCACAACTGTTGATATTATCCAACATTGATCATTCTAATAATAAATCCGCATATTAGAATGATTTCTGAAGGATCATGTGACACTTAAGACTGGAGTAACAGCTGATAAAAATTCAGCTTTTCATCACAGGAATAAATTCTATTTTAAAGTATGTTAAAATAAAAAACATTATTTTATATTGTAAAAACATTTTGCAATATTATTGTTTTTTTTCTATATTTTTAATCAAATAAATGCAGCCTTGATGAGCATAAGAGACTACTTTAAAGACTATTACAAGTCTTACTGACCCCAAACTTTTGAACGGTAGTGTATATATATATATTATATATTTAAATAGAAATTAATGCTTTTGTCTAGCAAGGATGCTTTAAATAGATCAATAGTGATGATAACGTTATTTTGAATGTTACAAAATATTTCTATTTCAGATAAATGCTGTTCTTCTGGGCTTTCTATTCATCAAAGAAACCTGAAAAAAATCTGTTCAGCTCTTTCCAGTATAATAATAAATTGAGCAACAAATCAGAATATTAGAATGATTTCTAAAAATTACGCTCTGAAATCACAGGAATAAATTACATTTTAAAATATATTAAAATAGAAAACAATTATTTTAAATTGCAAAAACATTTTAAAATGATACTGTTTTTACTGTACTTTGGATCGAATAAATGCAGGCTTGGTGAGCAGAAGAAACTCTAAAAATCTTAGTGTTCAAAAACTTTTGGTAGGTTTACTGGTACTGTATTATATATATTTACTTACAAAATAGTACATAGGCGACTGCGTTTCACTGACTCGGTCATAATAAAACAAAACATTATCAGAAGCATATCACTTTGACGTCTTCGATTATTTAATACAATACAAACAGTAGCGTATTTCAAGCATTCGAGCGACAGTGTTGTGGGAAACTGAGGCCATTCACTCACATTCAAGTCAGAACAAGAACAATACGTGCGGGACGGGACGCTTCTGTACTTCCCCGGATGCAACATTCTTAAATGGCAAAAGAGCGGAGTGCAGTGATTGGTTGCCATAATGTTTAAACTTGGCGTTTACACTCCTTATATGGTCTTCCTCCGACAAACCCCTTTACTCAATGTTTGTACGCAGGCCCCGCCCCCACCATTCATCTGTGTATGTGTGTGTGGCCGTAGTAAGACATGCGCAGTACAGACGAGTAAAACGGACGGAATTCAAAGTTTCTGACGGTAAGTCCTTTGTTATTGTTACGAACTAACAGTACGAATGTAGCATTTCATTTTAATTGTACGTACTGTCAGTCTTGGAGTGTGTAACGTGGTGTTTGTGTGATGTTAGTGGTTGTACAGCTCGGTTATTTACATCAACAATGGGGCTTTGCGCGCTTGGATGTGGAGCGTGGCATGGTCGTGTGCTAACGGGCTAGCTGTTATTGTTAATGGGACGCGCGTTTTGGCGCTCTCTCACTGTGTGAAAGTTTAGACAAACGAGACGGTAGCATTCAGCCCGTATTTTAACTTAAATATCCTTTACGTGTTGTTTAGAAACAACTTCGCAACCATTTGATTTAAGAACGTATGTAAATGTTAATTTACGACTGATCACCGCGTGTCTTTTTCGTTTGGTTTCCATGCATGCAAACATAGTGCGAGTGCACTAATAAATAAAATAAAGCAGAATACACTTTGTGTGTTATACAAAACATAATTTCTCTGAATAGTTATTTTGTAGTGTATGGAGTTTGTGAATGAGTGGCTAATGTCACGTTTGATGTGGGTATTCAGACGCGTTTGCATTGATGTATCACGCGCGCAGTGTGCGTTGTGTTATGCGTGCGTATCATATGAGATGCGTTTTTAAAAGTGTTACTAACTAATATTTGCATTCTAAATGTGTGTTTTGGCTTTTCCGTGTCTTAAACTCTGAGAAGAGGCGCCTATTTAATTGCACTTTCGATTTTAAAACTGCCTCTGCTGTGACACCAGCATCACTCCGTGCCAAAATTCCAAATGGAATTCTTGTCATAATTCGAAACGAATGTAACCAAATTTAAATCAAATATTTAAATTAAGTTCAAGAATCAAGTAAGGTTTTTAAAAAAAGGATGAGGGGGAAAATGGAATTTTGGTTTATCCCCTAGGACAGATGAAATTCCTGTTTGATATTGGTACAATAATTGGGAACCAATTCCATTATTATAATTTCTAGGATTTACCAAATAAACCATTTCAGCGTACACGTGCTGCTGTTGTTTGTTTTTTCTCTTACAAGTTCATGGTCATGTGTTAAAAGGTGGCTGCAGCGAAAGGCTTTTGTCAAAGATCAAAAGTAGGTCATTGCAGCAGACGCGACAGATTCCCAGTTTCCAGACGCGCGTTTGTGATTCGGCATTTTTGCGTGACTTCTCCAACATTAATGAACGGTGTGAAATTGTCAAGTGCAAGAGATGAATTCCTGTGACCGCCCCCTTCAATCCCCCGCGCAAAACGTGCAGGAGATCTTTGTTTTAATGACGCTCTCCATTCATGTCTAGAGCCCTTCAAGATGTTTGGTTTCCACAAGTCCAAGATTTACCGCAGCAACGAAGGTTGTTGTATTTGCAAAACCAAGTCGTCCAGTTCTCGCTTCACGGACAGCAGCAGATATGAGGAAAATTTCAGACTCTGCTTCGGGTGAGTGTTTTCCCCTGATTGTGCTTGTATCCCAAAAATTCTAAAAGGAATGCTAGAGGAGTGAATTTGGAGCCAGTCCTAATGAGATCAACCGAGAATCCTCTTAGAATCAAATAATATCATACGGAATAATCCCACTGGTTCCAAAAAAGCAGAAATTCCAATCAGAAATTCTTTTTGATAATGGGTAATAAAAATATTTTATTCCTTAATCTGAGTAATCAGTCCTATCCTGGTTTATTTATATTTTGGTATGTTTTATAGTCTGTCAGAGGATCGGGTTGGAGACATCTGCAATGCTTGTGTGCTGCTGGTAAAACGCTGGAAGAAATTACCACATGGATCAAAGAAAAACTGGAACCATGTAAGAGGCTATTATGTCGTTTTCAATGGAATCTGTTTGGTTGCAGCCATTGTGAGAATAATGTTTTTTTTTTGTTGTTGTTTGTTTGTTTTTTCCCCCACAAGGTGGTGGATGCAAGGGCAGGACCTGGCTTCAAGCTGACCAAACCCAAGAAAGTCAAAAATATTGATGGAAAGAAGAAAAGTAAACTGAAAAGGCTTCATAAATTCAAAAGACAAAGTGAGTTGCACTTTTGTGAAAAATATTTAAAAGAAAAAAAAAAACTGCATTTGCTCTTAATTTTAAAGTTTTAGTAGTTTTGGTGGGTCTTTTTGTCTTTTTTATTATTTATTCATTTTCTTTACATATGTCTAAAGCATTTTTTTTGTAGTTTTAAGTATTTTAGTGATTAGATTAAAATAAAAGAAATAAGATGTAACTGAAATATAATAAACTTATAAAAACATTTTCTATTTTTATAGGTTTATTATGTTTTATATTTCAATTGAATCTTATTTTTGTTTATATTAGTATGAAGTACTAAAATAATAATAAACTAAAAAAATAGACACACAGTTGTATATAAATACACTAACTACAGTTAGAATGTTTGTAATGTTTTTTTAGGTAGTCTCTTTGCTTACCAAGCCTGCATTTATTTGATCTGAAGTACAGCAAAAATGTAAAATTTAGGAATATTTTTACTATTTTAAAATAACTGTTTTCTCTTTGAATATATTTTAAAACATAATTTATTCCTGTGATTTCTAAGCTGAATTTTTAGCTTCATTACTCCAGTCACATGACCCTTCAGAAATCATTCTAATATTCTGATTTGCTGCTCAAAAAATATTATTATGGTAAAAAACAGTGTATGTGTGTGTACATTTTATTATTTATTTATTTTTATTTTTTATTTAGCTTTTTTAGTTTTGTATTTTATATATTTTTTTTAATTCATTATTTTTTTTAAAAAAGAAAATTTTAACAATTTTCCCTTAAATTTTGTAGTAAAAGATTGTAACATTAAATGGTAAAAGATTATAACAGTGCTGTGGCAAAAACCTGTATTTTTTTTGGAGTGGAAAAAAAATACATCTTATAGCTTTTGCAGATAGCCTGTTAATGTTTGCTATCATGTCTTTACAGATTCAGATGCCCACAGCACCACATCCAGTATGTCTCCCTCTCAGTCTCCCAGCCACAGTAATCAGTCTGATGATGGGTCAGACATTGAGACCAAGCAGAGGCGTCCAAACCCATCAGGGTTTTCCTTTCTCGACCTGTCTTATTGGAAGAGGTATTTCTTTCCTTCTTTTCACTGAAGCGTGTTAAGAAATGTGCTAGTTGATGAGCTGATAAATAGCACCATACTTTATTTCCTTCAGGCAAAAGGTGTGCTGTGGGATCGTCTACAAGGGGCGTTTTGGTGAGGTGATCATCGATCCTCGTCTCTTCAAGCCCTGCTGTAACAAGAAGCGTCCAGCCCTGGCATCTTCCTCAGACTCTCAGATCTCACAAACGCATCCTTCCCCTCTTCCGGAAGACATGAAGGAGGCATGGTGATCCAACTATAAAATACCCTCCAAACTGTCTCGTTGAGGCCCTCATAGCTTTGTCTCCAGTGGTAGACTCTGATATCTTCCCTTTGTTAGATTACTGTGTATGAGTTGAGTTTTCCCCTTGCTTTTGTATTTTTTTTTTTTTTTTTTTTATGACTCTCTTGTAAAATTTGTTTTTTTATATATAACAGAAAATGCGAAAAATTTGGGGCATTAGGACATATTTATAGGTCTGAGTTAGGAAATATAATGTAATCCATTTTTTATTATTATTACAGTAATTTTTTTGGGAGTTACCAGTGTTTTGTAAATATAATCTTATTTTCCATACCAGTGCACCAAAAGACTTCTATTTGGCATTTAGTTTCACGGGTTACAGATGAATAATGTAAAGTGCTGTATCAAACATTATAGCCAAGGCATTAATGCGATGGGTGTACTTTTAAGCAAATACAATATTTTACTCAGCCTTACAGTTTTCTGCTCTGATTCAAGTTCAACTGTGGTCTGTTATATCTCACACACACATACACATGCATTTACTGACTAGGATTCTCGGGCACAATATTCACAATGTGAATTCACCTCAGCTTTTGGTCTATAATATGGACACTTGCTTGTAAAATCTCCTTTTGTTTCTGGTTTGGCATAAAGATGTTGCTCAATATTTAAAAATCGGTTACGGGTTTGTAAATCTCTTTAAAAGCAAGATGCAAAAATACATTATCTCAGAGTATTTAAACGGTTATCATTTACACAATGGCATATGAAAGCATGCATAATGTATTTGTAGGCATGATCAGTTTTATGACTGTTGGTGTTTGTATTTTATTTTGTTGTTGTTGTTTTTGTATGAGAGTGTTATAATACAGAAAATAAGAGATATTACTGATTGATGAATTTCCGACCAGGCTTTACACTGTGTTTTTTACCGTGATTTTTCATGTTTCAATATTGTACACTAAAGGTAATCGAAGATGAAATTGTACAGTCTTTCAGCCTTGATGTATTGACTGCAGCCTTTTGTATTTTGTTCTTTGCTGTTTGGATTAATTGAAATGACACAATTGCCTTTTTTGGGAAAAAAAATGGTTTGGGCTTTGAAGTTCAGCAATATTATGGAGGTTGCAATTGGATTTGAAGGTTTGAGATTTCGGTTGTATTTCAGTGTATTATTTGAATGAATGTTTGTTTTTATTCACCAGCAATACTTTGAGTCAGCATTACTGTTGATCTCAAGCTCTTGTTTGTAAAATGCATGAGAGCAAATACAAGATGTCAATAAATTTCAGGGAAAAATGTTTTTAACTATTAATGTGGCACATTCTCAGTCAATGTGCCTTACCAGAGATTTAGCTGATCATTTCATTACGTTAATTTGTCATTTTTAACTTATGCTATTTATTCAAAGCTGTCTGTACAATTAATGCTGTAAAGAAGTTTTTGTGCACTTTCTTTTTTATACTTTTTGTAATATTACCATTGATAAAATTTTGTATCTCAATTTTCCTCACATTGGTATTTTCATAAAATTTTTAAAGCAAATCTTTGTCTTTCTCGTTTGTCCATCTTTTTTGTATATATGAACTAAAAATGAAAAAATGAATTCTCTATTTCGAATTGTGTTTTCTGAACACTAGGTGGTGCCAAACTTGTATCTATGAATGCACGTAGACTCATAGACAGAGCGCTCTTAGGAAAGTTATTAAATTGAACAGAGGCTTTTATTTAATAAAAGACCCCCAAATATGACACTCTTTTAAGACACATTAACTGTATATGTGTGATGAAAAAACACAAAATAAATTTCCGTTTCCTAAACAAATTTATTGACTTTTATTATTGCACTAAATATGATATAGAATTTATACAAATACTTTAAAAAGTCAACAGGTTTTTTTCCCCTCCCAATGCAAGAACAATTTTAAATTTATTTATTTCATAGCACTTTTCACAATGTACATTTTTCACAATGTGCAAAAACTGTCAGTAAGGAAGCCAAAGGCAAAACAGAGGCAATGAAAAGATGTAAAAAAACAAAAAACAAAAACAGACTATTCTGGAATATAATTACAAAGAAGGATAGATCAACACTTACAAATAAATATCTCCCCCACTCCCATAATACTACATGCAGATTCCCTTTAGCGCCCCCTTGCAGTCTGCCGGGACTCTGCAGACCCCAGTTTGAAAATCACAAAGATGCAAATAAGTGAAATACTAATAAAAAAAAGAACTAGATTGAAGTTTTGGTGTGGAGTGGAGGGTCCACCTTTAAACTCCTCAGTGTGATGTGACCGAACAGCTGTTGGTTATCTTGTAGTCACAATTTCGTCATTACTGTTGAAGCTGACCTGAATGGTGCCTTTGGATGAGATGTATTCGTCCTTCTGTGCTTTACACGTGAGAGTCAAAAACCACAAGAAAATATAGACACCTAAAGGATGAAATGGACAGTATTAAAGTCAAAAAAGATATTTTTATCAGGAGCTGCTGTTTCACTGTCATAGGGCCACAAACCCAAATCAATTAAAAGAACAACTGGCACTTCATGCAAAAGAGGTATAAAATGTGCATTAAAGGGAATAAAAAATGTCATTGCATTTTTCTTTTTCAACAAATGGTCAATCAAAAGAGGTGCTTAATAATCAGAAAACGGTGTTTGTCCACAAAATATCAAACTAAAAATACATGAACTGTTTTATTTTATTTATATTTGTATGATTGCAACTTTTATTAAAAATGAAATGAATAAAAGATTAAAAAAACACAAAAGAACGGGTAAAACAGGGTTGCAGATTCAGACTAAATTAAACTGTAGTTGAATAAAGTGAAGATTTTTTTTTTTTAAATATCAGTTCTTGCAGTAACATTGTTAATAGGACTGCATGCCTGAACTTTACATATACAGTTACCACTATAATTTGTGCAGAACATTGGGAAATGAAACAAGATCATTCATTTGTCTTTCTGCCATGCTGTAGAAAAGGTTCAAACTGTGTTCCAGTGTAATTTCCTGGCTGTCACAATGTTATGAACTGTAAAATTGCGACATCCAAGAAATAACCTCACTTTTACAGATGCCTGTAAAGAAACATTGTGTAGTAATAGATCTAAATCTGATTAGCATAAACCATTTAGGCCTAACTTACTGGGAGATTCTGCAACGACACCACAAGGCTTTTAATAGCATGAAATAGACACAGCTAAAACGTTATAATAATAACAACAATAACAACAACAACAACAATAATAATAATAATAATAATAATAATAATAATAATAATAATAATAATAATTATTATTATTATTATTATACGAACGTCGGCGAGAATCCTCGCTCTCATTGGCTGCCGCCTCTGTAGATCCCTTAGTAGCGTAGCATAAATTTAATGTAGTTTAGTGACGCGAAAATGATACATTGTAACACACTTATAAACGGGAGAATCAACAACTGTGCTGCTGAAGAAGCAAAGAAGACCGACAAAAACAATAAAAGGAGCGTAAACATCGGTGCGGCAAACGCAAGGTGGGACAATTTGATGACGGAGAAAATAATGAGCAGTGATGCCCAAGTTGCTTCTGTTTCAGCTGAACAGGAATGTTATTGTAGACCGCTTTTTAAAATTCTCTAGTATCAGTGTAATTCACATTAAACTGATAAACGATTATGCTGGACGTCTATAAATGGCGGAAACACTTAATATTTAAGTTCTAACTTACTGATATACTATTTTCTTCTGAGACTAAATCTGTCGACTCTAACTCGTCCTAGAGCTTTAACTCTACGAACTCAGATCTTCAGACTGATCCGACCGAGTGTGCTATATCTTTTCTAACTGATCGGACTTACGATTTTCCTAAAAATGACGATTAAAATTGGGAAAAATCCCATAGACTTACATTGACGGAATGTTCAAATGAGCCAGCACTATTCAAATTCCAACTGTCAAAACTCCCAGAATCCTTTGAGACTCAATCAAGCTTCCCTTCTATGTACTGTATTTCTAATCCATTCAAACTCATTCAAACTCATCTATCTATCTATCTATCTATCTATCTATCTATCTATCTATCTATCTATCTATGCCTAGCAACCAGAATCATGCTAGTAAATTGTTAATCATGCTAGAAACATGCTAGTAACTTGCTAATCATGCTAACAACATGCTAACAACATGCTAATCATGCTACAATCATGCTAGCAACATGCTACTAACTTGCTAATCTTGCTAGAAACATGCTAGCAACTTGCTAATCATGCTAGTAACTTGCTAATCATGCTAACAACATGATAGTAGCTTGCTAATTATGTTAGCACCATGCTAGTAAAATGCTAGTAACTTGCTAATCATGCTAACAACATGCTAGTAACTTGCTAGTCATGCTAGAAACATGCTACCAACATGCTAGTAACGTGCTAATCATGCTAGTAACATGCTAGGAACTTGTTAATCATGCTAATAACATGCTAACAACATGCTAATCATGCTACAATCATGCTAGCAACATGCTACTAACTTGCTAATCTTGCTAGAAACATGCTAGCAACTTGCTAATCATGCTAGAAACATGCTAGTAACTTGCTAATCATGCTAACATGTCTATCTATCTATCTATCTATCTATATATCTCTGACAGACTGTATTGCCTTCAAAACATCCAAACGTTAACCTTTTAAAACTATTTTAGAATTCAAACTATTTCAGACTGAAAACCATCAAACTTAAAACTTTTTAAAACTTCTTTAACTTTTTAAACTTAAACCTTTCAAACTTTTTAAAACTTTCTGTTCCGGCTTTCTCAAGCAAACTTAAAGTTTGTTTTGAAATAACACTCTCGTTGACATTACGTTGATCTAGTGATTCCATGAACGAGCCTCTATTAATTATTTGTAGAATAGATTTAATAGATTACACTTTTATGAAAAAAAAATCTGTAAAAGGTGTCATTATGACTGTTTGGTCTGAGTTTTCTTTGCATTTACACCGTTTGACCAGCAGATGCCGCCAGCCTGTGGTGTTTCGAGCAGTGTTACTAACTTAGCAATTTTGCTGCTAGATTTAACAACTTTCCAGACTACCCTAGAAACTTTTATTTCCAAAAAGCGCCTAGTAATAAATTTAGCTATGTACTACTATATATCTCTCTTCATCAGGTGAATTAAGCTGCTAGTTGCAATTGTTTAATAATAACAGTTAATTTATGATAGACCTACACCTTGTTATTAGTTTGTACATTTAATTGTTGATCAGTTAGATAAAAAATATGTAGAAAACAGAAAATATACTGATAATTTTCTGTCAGGACATTATCTGTTACATTTATGGATATTATCTGTAACTCTAAAACACAACAAAATGTAGTGTGTAATTAAAAATACAGGTGAAACACTTCTGAAAGATCAATATGGAAAATTCCTTCATATAACATAGTACATGGTGCCCTGTTTTTATAGGCTTTTCTTTTTTTTTGTATCAATACACTACTTAAAACTGTAATTGTTGTTTAGAATACTAATTAATAAGAAATACATAAAATGTAATTGTTTAAAAACGTGTAAATATTAATAAATTAATATTTTATTAAAAATCTGATGATAAAAAATGTTACATTTACAGATAATTTATAATAAATACTTTTATGAACAAATCTAAATGAACATATTTAAAATTTTATATCTATATATCTATATCTATATCTACATCTATATATATTTTTTTTTTTTTTTTTTTTTTTTTGCTGAAATGGCCAGTCAGTTTAAGTAATCTTCATCGTTTTTTGTTTGTTTGTTTGTTTTTTTTACTTTTAAGTTACACACATACACACATAAGTACAAATTTATATAAAAATATCAGTTTGTTTAATAGAAAATCATATCATGTTGAGTAATCTTCATTGTGTATTCTACACAGTGACAGTTTTGTGCCATTAAGTAATCACGCATTAAGCAACTTTTAGCAAAAATCAACCAGTCTTTAGCAACTTCCCCTGAAAATTAGTTGGCAACATTTCAAGCGCTTCAAAACAGTGAACAATTTTGTGAATCGTGCCTGTGTCAATACCCACATTTGCGGCTTTAGACATTTGAGAGCATGTGGATGTGACAGAAACAGGAAGTATAGGCATTAATTTTATCACATTATCCACACTATCTCTAATACCGCATCAGAGCTGAATTTGAAGCAAAGAAAGAAAACAGCAATGCTGACATTAGCTAAAGATTTACTGAAGGCACTTTTAAAGCTTGTATACTTTTTTCATGCTATACTTAGTTTTGTCTGTCATATTTGATTATTTAATTATTGAAGTATGTGTGCCTTTTTTTGCTTTCAAAAAGTGATGAGACAGCAGTTTGTGCCCTATTAAAAGAGTAGTTCACCCAAAAATGAATATTGTCCCATAATTTACTCACTTGGCTCATGAACACATTTGATGAAAGCCACTGATAATAGTTTTAAACATGGATTTTTTTTTTCAAAATAACATCACTTAGCTTCAGAAGGATGGATGTGCTTTTTGGAGCTTCAGAAAATAATTTACTCATTTACTCATTTCAAAAATTCATTTACTAAGCAGGGAAAAACCTGGGTGTTATTTAATAAAAATACTGTGTTCGTCTGAAAGAAAAAAACATATATACCTGACTTGTGGCTTGATGGTGAATAAATTATGAGATAATGTTCATTTTTGGATGAACTATTCTTTTAATGAAAGGGCCAAGTATGTATGATTGTATTTTCATATGCTTTTGTTTCAAATAACACTGTAACAAATTCTTACCCTGAAAACTGTTGAGAATTGTGAAAACATAGAGCGAAGAGAGACTCAAGGGGCCATGGGTGGAGAAGGCCAGTACCCAGGGCACTCCCAGAACACAGCAGAGCCCCAGTACAGACACCCATTCTCTCCATGCCCTCCTCCGATGGTCTTTAAACTGAAGAGATTGTGATCTTAATCGACGCATCTTAATCAGCAGCACCACCAGCATAACCATGTTAAAGAGCATCACCAACCCCAGATAACCATTCACTGTAATGTAGCTCACTGTCTGTGTGGTTATCCAGCATCTAAATGAGAAGAAGTCAGTGAAAACACTCTTGTTACAGACCTAAAAGATGATGGAGAAGTGTAAGTGCAGTGTAATTTGAATGGATTGACCTTACTTACAGAGGTGTGCTTGTTGATTTTTCTTTGTCTTTGTAAAATGTATATTTGCCGTACACTTTAGTCACGCCACATATAATCACTGTAATGGCTGGGACACCTAAATGAAAAGATTAATACAATAAAACAATCTTACATATTTTTTAATTTAAATTTAATTGTTATTTAAAGGTCAGTTCACCTCAAAAAATGTCATAATTTACATGCATTTTGTTTTTACGTTCAGGGAATATAAATAATCATCTTGAATATTCAATCTCTGCATGTTGGTGGCAATTAACCAGCCCTTCCGGCTGATCATCAGTTTTTCCACAGTTCCGTGCAACAGAATAATAGTTCTCCACTGCTACAGTTGTACAGATTCTCATTTATTTTAACTATAATTTCATCTCTTTCTCTTCAAACAACCAGGTTAATGAATGGCCTGACACAAACCGTACCAGGGAATAGCCTAGACAAAACTTCTGTGTTAGGCATAAATTCAGCAACCTACCTGAGAAATATTAGTTTCATAAATATTAATTTACTACGCATTTGCACCCACGACTACACCCTAGCTTAGATCTCCGGCACATCGTCTGTTCTGTTTAGCTGACCAGCTATCAAAATCTTTGTGGGAAAGCTACACTATAAAAAATAAAAAACACAATTTGTTGAGTCAGCTTAAAATAATTTGTTACCCTGCTGCCTTAAAATTTTAAGTTCAGTCAACTAAAATAAGTTTATTCAACTTGAAATGTTAAGTTGCACTAAGTAACAACTTAGATATTTGTATTTGCTGAACTTAACAGATGGGTAAGTAACCCAGCTGCCTTAAAATTTGAAGTTGATTCAGCTCAAATATCTATGTTGTCACTTAGTATAACTTAATAGTTAACTAGTTTAACTTTTTTTTGAGTTGACTGAACTTAAAATTTTAAGGCAGCCAGGTTACAAGTTGACTCAACAAATTGTTTTTTTTACAGTGTATGTGACTCACTGGACAGCACAGAATGAATGTATTTTGCACTGTAGTGGAGCCCAGATCAGTATCAGTGTAGTTTGTGGTCACATCTATAGCTATCTACACATCTATTCATTATAAATTCTTACATTTAATCAGTTAAATTAGAATATGACACTATGGGCTGTTACAAGTTAAATCTGTATCAACCAAAGCCATAGATGTACAGTCATGTGAAAAAGTTAGGACACCCTATTGAATTTCATGGTTTTCTGTATCAGGACATCATAAAAAATTATCTGGTCCTTGGCAGGTCTTAAAATTTGGAAAATAAATCCTCAGATAAACATCATCAATCTGAGTAGATTTTTTCAGGTTTCTTAAATAAATAGAAAGTTTAGAGGAACAGCATTTATCTGAAATATAAATCTTTTGTAACATTATAAAAAATATTCAAGTGTTTTAAATATTCATAATAATAATAATAAACATGTTTTTGAGCAGCAAATCAGAATATTAGAATGATTTCTGAAGGATCATGTGACTGGAGTAATGATGCTAAAAATTCAGATTTGATCACAGAAATAAATAAAATTTTCCCCTTTTAAAAAAAATAAAAATAAAAATCTGACTGTTCAAAATTTAGGTAGTGTATATGTCCACATTAATAATATAATAAAATTTGGTATGAACACCTCACATTTCTGCCACAATACCATAGTAACTTTTACTTCAGTAAATCCATTGTAAATGTAGGTGATTTGTGGATTGAATAGAATTCTAACTGCATTGTTGTCGCACAATGCTTTTCCTGTTCTCCAAGTCAGTGTTGTTGCAGCGCTGTTTCTTCTGCTTTTAAACTAGTTGAAATCACCATGACATCTGTTTTTTATATTGGATACCTCTGCTCCCAACTTGAACGTTTCTCACGGAATCTCACAACACTGTTTAGTGGTTGCGTGATGAACATCAGTCAAAGAGTAAACACATTTGTTCTGAGCTCATGCTACGCTATTTTTAGGCAGAGCTAATGATGGTCCGTGCGGCACTATTTTATCGCAACTCAGTGGACATTTTTGTTGCAAAATTAAGGGATATGTACTTTTTTAGTACATTTTTCGCGTCTTGCAAAAAAGTTCCCACAGGTACATTTTGAGACCAGGTTGGGATTTCTCAATTCCATCTGCATTTTCCATAATCATAGGGCCCCTAGATGAGTTTTGTAGAAATAGTGTATAGCTACTGTTGACACAAAAATGTGAATTTGAACTCACCCCATCCCACAAGACTTAGTTTAAGCAAGTATCTCTTGATGTAGATGTTGAAGACCCGCACCAGCAGCAGGTACAGATGGAAGCCCTCGATGGCTGTCCAAGTGAAGGTGGCTAAAAGGCACCAGTGTAGGAGAAGTCCTAGACCCTGGCACACTAAATCAATGTCTTTCTGGCCTGAAAACCACACGCTGCATAAGAATGAGATGTGCAACAAGAAAAGGGAGCCTGAGAGCTGCACATGAATTACAACTGAATGCTCACTTTGCTTCTTCCTGTGGGGAGGAGGGTGAGAGACATTATCTGTATTGGTTCATTGTAATTGTAACACAGAACACCTCATTCTGAAACTGAGAAAAGAACTTACCTCTGGCACAGAAACATAACAATCATAAGCGCTGTAAATGCTATTGAAAGTGCAGAGCCAACATATGAAATGTAGTTGAGAGAGACAATATGGGGCTCTTCAGGAATTTTGGGATTCTTTCAGAAAAATTGAGGACAAAAGAGAACATTTAAATGAGTACTGCCAAACAGACAAGATTAATTTAAAAGTGAACAATGTAAAACAAAAAAAAATGGTTGACTGAAGAGCGTCGTATGACAAATGCACTTACAATGAGCACTGCAAAAAAGCTCAGATGATTACAGCTGCACACAAAGCTGTCATTGACGATGCTGGTGGTACAGCCGTCTGTACGCCAGTTACCTGACAAACAGACACACATATGTACACCAAAGCAAAAACATCTATTCAAATGAGAACTGCAATGTATGACATTAGTTCTCACCCCCATTATGACAGTTACAAAATATTTGGGTCATTCTCAGGAAACCATAATGTTTTAGATTTTTATCTTCACACTTTCCTTCCTCTCAACCTCAGGCAGCACAAGTAATAACACCAAGCAGATCTCTCCTGTTACTCGTTCTCCTTGATATCAACAGTATAACTCTTAGAAATGACAACTTTCAGTCCATGAATAAGCAGGTGTGGGTAACCTCAGCCATTGCTCAAAAACAATATGCCTTAACAATTTAGTGGTTAAAAATGAGCTTGCGCTATCTTTCTTATCACAACAAAGGGAGTGTCCATACCCTCAGCGGTAATTATTTATTTATTTATTTATTTATGAATTCCAACTGTACATGGTTAAAATAATGTAGCAGTTAGGCTTAGGCTTAAAGCTAGTAACTATAAATTACTATTGGTACTTTATAACGTTGTGACCAAATCTTGTAGATTGGCGTAATGGTTTAAAGGGGTCATGAAATGGAAAATTAAAATGTTCTTTATATTCACACATATCAGAGGTTACGTCAAAATAAAAACATACTGCAAGTTTCAGAACTCAAAACTAACTTCAAAGTTTAAAAACAATTCATTATTCACGTCCAATAAAACAAAGGTCTTACAGGTTTGGAATGACATGTTGGCGAGTAATTAATTACAGAATTTTCATTTTTGGGTGAACTATTCCTTTAATTACTATGCACTTACATCCAAAATAAGTACAATGTACTTATTGTGTTCATATTGTATTGCAAAACATTTCTGCTGCTGTAATTACAGTAATTTAGTAAATGCTGCTTTAATTTAATAAATGTAATTGCAGAAATTAATTGCAGGTGTAATTACATGCAGGTATTTTAAAAAATATAAGTACAATGTAAAAACATGTATGTACACACTATGTATCAAATGATTACTTTAAATGTAGGTGCGTAGTAGTTAAGGCCACATAGTATAAAGTGGGACCAAAATTTCAGGTGAAAAATTAGCACACACACACAAATGACACCCTTCTGAGAATGACCTAGATTCTGGATTGTTTTGTTAGGTTTATTTTGTTTTTAGATTAATTTTTAATGGTGTGAAAATCATACTGACCTTTGCCATTTTTATCGAGATGCCAGTAGACACAGATTCCATTTTCACTCTGCAATAATAATAAAAACACTTTTACAGAAGTGAAAATCATCAGCGATATTCACAAGGGCCTCTGTGCGTTTTTACAGTTGCATTATAGTGTGATGTGAAAGCATCTCACCTGATTGATGTTATTTAAGAATGTGAGTTGAACAGGCTGAGAAAGGTTGTGAACTTCTTTTTCACCAAGCCAAACTCCCAACACGTTTTGCCCATGCAATATTGGGCCTGTTCTGTTTGGGTCATTTCCTTTCTGTGTCAACACCACAATGACAAATGATTTGAAGAAAAACCAACGGGTTATGAAATGCAGAGGAAGATAAATTTTCATTTTATTTGACACAAATAAACAAGACTTTGAGGGACAGACATACAGTAATTCTGCATACCTTGCTGTCTAAACTGCTGCTGACGCTGAAGAAGGTATCATTGAGAAGAGACACAATCAAACCTGCTTTCCCCTGTCCATTGCTGCTCCTCTGTAATGCTTCATCAGAGATGTGAATGACATATCCTCTTTCTGTATTGACTGTTTCCTGAAAAAAAAAGGGTGAAGACACAATAATGCGTGTGACCTAAATGATCTTCTTATACTGCTGAGTATGTTGCTGACACTTAAACTTTTTTTTTTTCTTAGTTAGTCAATCAGACAGAAACCACTATCGTACCTATTATTATCGAACCTATTATTCCTTGTATAGAATGACTGTTTATAATACATGTAGATGATGCTACTATATAAACACTGACTTTGTTTGTGGGTTTAGTAAATGATTTTTCATTTAGTCTTACCTCTGAGGAAATTAGTGTGGAGAAATATGTTTCATCTCTTATCCTAGGGCCTACAGATGAGCACCTTCGCATTCTATCTTCAATGCACCTGTTTAAAAAATACATTCCGTACATTTTATAGCTCTAAACATTCTAAAACTTTACCTGGCAGCAAACCAACCTGTCCATTTCATACATTTATGATATCTAAAAAAAAAAAAAAAAAAAAAAAAAAAAAAACATTTTAAATGTTACAAAAGTAAAACTTTTTTCTTTATACTTTCTAGGTAACAGTGACCATTCTCAGAACTTTGGTAAACATTCTGGCAAAATGTATTAGTTGTTTAGTTTACTTAATTAGTTAAGTTTAAAGTTATTAACAAAACCTCTTCCAGTTATGTTAATAGAACATTTAAGTAATCTGGTCTTTAATAACATTCTCAAAATGTTATTTACACATTGTTAATACTTACTAGTTTCAGATGGTTCAGAGAATATTCAAAAGTAACTTTACCATAATGTTTGCAAAATGATAAAAAGGAATATTCCATCAATGTTTTCTCTAACATTTACCAAGCCAGTTAGCAAAACATTCTTAGAACATATTTTTAACTGGATTGTTACAAGATTAACAAGATAACAAAACTCACGATGGAACGTTATCATGCGTCTGACAATTTTTGGGAACCTCATAACAACGCTCACCTGCAAACATGTCATATAATGGGAGGTAAATATCATTGTAATCAATTATTCAGTTCAAATCTTTATCACAACACTTATTCACAGATTTATAAGATTAATTTCAATTTTGCCACATTTATGTCAAATTATGTCACAACATGTAGTAAACATGACTATAATCAAGTCACCCTTTTCGAGTTAAAATGGCATGATTATACTAATATTTCTGAGCTGAAATGTAAAAAGGTAGAGCATATTCACACTCACGTCCTTTAGTTGCTATTGTGGGACAAAAAATTGGAAATATCCACAGAACAAAACAGTATAAGCCTCTCATTTCTCTCGTCGAGTGCTCTATTCCTCTAGTACGTGTAGACTCTGTCAACACTTGTCTCTGAAAAGCAGGTCTCATGTGATTGCAGTGGTTTCCTGTCTAACATAGTTTTAAACATCACTTCATAAAGAACCATGACACATTTAACTGGAAGCTTTCTACTTACCAAATGAAACATATGTGATGCTACGGTGAAAAGAATCCAGATATTTTTAAATGACTAACTAATTACATAAAAAAAATGCAATGATACTTTTATATGCACATATATAAAATGCTATTATTGTAATGTGTTTCCAATCATCTCAAACACATTTCAGACTTTTTTTTTTAAATTAAAACAGACAAATTGATTAATTTTTAATAAATTAAAAAAACACTAATAATAGAACAACAACTGCACATTTACCATTTTTATTTAATAATCACACCTTTTAATATTTCTGTTAAATATGATAAGTAGGTGTCATATTAGATATGTTAGATCATAGATTAATGTTTTAATATGTGTACAGCTACAAAGAGGGAAACTTTTTTTGATGTACTGTTATTAGTCCTAAGGAAGTACTCTTGCACAAAAATTAAAACAAACAGCTCATGATGAAACCTTCTTAAGTTTGCATGATGTGGAAAGTTTCATTTTTATTAACCCAGGGTGCATTTCTGTGGGTCAGCTGGTACTTGTCTTCTTGTAAAACCATGTCAGAGGTTTTAGTAGGAAAACCTCATGAGAGGATCTTATTTGGAGGTGTCCAGAGTAGACATAGACTTGGAGTGAGCTGTTTGGGCACTGTTTTTCCTCGCTATAGCACACATCCACACAAAGATGTAAAACCCTGTAAACAGACAAACATGATGTTTCAGTCCACCATTTTTCAGTTTTCGAAAAGTTTCCATTCCCCTTTTCTTTAGTCTTTACGTCACTGTATTGTTCTACTTGTGGTTTAACATGAAAACAAAAAAACTGGGCTGTTGTATTTCACATCCTCTAGACTAGTGTTGTGACTTCATTCTTTTGACCTTAACTATCCTTTGCTAGCAGTAAAAATGCTAGAGTTTGACATAATGACGTATCTTTGTGATGACTGGCTAATATTTCCACCTCATTTTTCCCCCCTCTCTTGTTCCACCATGGAAAATCGCATCACTTTATGTCCAGAGTCAATGACATGACGTTCATGACTTGAACACACATCTTTTATGACGACTATTCCAATC
The DNA here is from genome assembly GCF_022985175.1 of Labeo rohita. Lineage (NCBI taxonomy): Eukaryota > Metazoa > Chordata > Actinopteri > Cypriniformes > Cyprinidae > Labeo > Labeo rohita. The sequence goes on from NC_066875.1 coordinate 8,345,869, forward strand.
AATGGGGGGAGCACACAGTCAAAAATGTCAGGGTGATACAATTATAATTATGAAAAAGCCTCATTAAAAGAATGAAAAACTGGAAAAGTAAAACTGGAAATTGTAATAGACTCATCAAAGACTTATTAGAGTCATGAATTTATATTAATGAAATTTTAAAAAATGCATTTTACATGAATGAATGTTGTTAATGTGTGCATTCACGTCTATTTAAGGCAAATAGATTATGGTTAGTGGTTATACCACATGACATTTTAGAGTCATTCAGTTTAAACTTGGATTGAAAAACCAACTGAAACCAACATGAATATTAAGTGTACTGTACATTTCTAAGAAATTGGCATGGGATTTATCTTGAACACTCTAATATGTCATTAAACCACATTTTGTCTACCTTGCATTGTGTTTAAGATGCAGAATAGGTACAGTATCGGGTAGTTGGTATATCCAGAGCTGAAGAAGGCCAAACCCCATGTTGTACCCAGCAGACACATGAGGCCCATCACTGTGCCAGCATCCTTCCAAACCGGCATCTTGTCATGCCTGTTACCCATATGTCGTAGCTTAAATATCTGTCTGGACACTGTGATTAGGATTCCTAAATTGAACAGGAATACGATGCTGAAGTAGAAAATGTTCACGCCATACAGGACGCGAGGCTCTTTGATCCAGCAACTGTATTGTACAAGAGAAGGTTTTAAATTGTGAGCAGCCTATACTTCATACGTACAACTGACTGTAGTTGACCAACACATTCTCACTCCAAACTTGTCACATTTTGACGCTTAGTCAGGACCCTTCAGTGCCATTTTTCGATGTGCAGGGTCCTTCATTGCTTTAAATAAGAAACCCTTGGTGTCATAATGCTGATGCAAAAGGCACTGGGAATTTTATCATCATGATTAAATTATATATTGGGTAATAATATTGCCATTATTGCATATATGTTGGGGTGTGATTTTTCAATGTAAACAGTCACAACAATTTTATTTACATTACATTACACCTAACCCAACCCCTGCCCCTAAACCTAACCATTTGTCAATAAAACACAAGACATAACAGTCAGATACAGCTACAGTCATAATTTATTTTAAAAGTATCAATGTTAATATTCCAAGTCTTCCGAGGAAAAATGATTGATTTGAGAGAGGAATAGACGCAATCGCCTTCTCCATCTGCTGTAAAGCTCAGTCTGTTTGTTCGTAAATGAAAAAATGCAGCCAGATGAAGCCTTACGTCAGCCTTGGTTGTAAAATGGCAAAAATGAATGCTCTTGTGTGCCTCATGACCGATTACGTCATGCTAATGTACAGTAGTATCTTTTGAATGAGATGTAAGAATGTTAATGGAGCAGGATCATTTTAGCAATTATACCTTATGTTTTACTCTCTTCTTTGCATAAAGATATCGTATGGCTTCAGAAGACTCGGAATGCAACACAATTTGTTTGTAATGCTTTTGTACTGCTTGTTTATGGTCAGTTTCTGCAATAAATACCTGTGACTGTACTTATATTTGCCTGTTACGTGTTTTATAAGGTTCAGTTGTGGGTAAGTTTAAGGTAGGAGTGGGGTTAGGTGCTCCAATGAAAGTATAAATGTATATAAAATAATTTTTTACAAACCATTAAATTATGGCAAACAACTTAAATGAATGGAGGACGCTGCCCATCCAAAAGTGACGCTAAAGGGGTACCTTGAGCGTCAAAAAGCGACACCAAAGCGTCCTGACCAAGCGTCAATATGTCACGAGCTGGGAGTGAGAATGTGTGGCAAAGAGTGCTACATAATTTAACTCCATTTGTCTGTATCTAATGCAAAGTTATAATGTACAGACTTACATTTGATTTGTTGTATTAGTATCAGATAATGTAATATCACTGATACCATAAATGTTATTAACTGACAGCAAGCATCCAACAATAACAGCAGGGACTCCTGTCAAGAGAATAAGATAACAGGGTGAACCACCACATTTCAAGGCTCAGTTTTGCTTACTTTTTATGCTTTTTTAGTTTCCCCACACTAAAATTTTAAAATTCTTTTTATTACATTTCTCACTGGAGGAGGATTATTATGAATTATTATTATGATGGAATTTGTTTATTAAAAACACACAGCTTTTTGTTTCACACAGTGTTAGTTAATGGACTAAAGGCATCTTGATTACTTGTGAATTATTGTTTTGAATGTTTTTATCAGATGTTTGGACCCTCATTCTGATGGCACCCATTCACTGTTGAGGATTAAGTGATGTAATACAAAATTTCTGATGAAGAACAAAACTCATCCACATCTTGGATGGCATGAGGGTGAGTTAGTTTTGAGCACTTTTTTACTTTTGGGTGTTCCTGAGTATTCCTTTACATTTCATTTTGAGATTTAAATTTTCATTGTTATATGCGAAGCATCCGTTTAATGCATCCTGCGTGTCTGTTTTGGCTGCTGCATTTTTTAAAATGTTTTTATGCTCACCCCATCCGATGAGAGACAGCTTGACCATGTAGTGTCTGATGTAAATGTTGAAGACTCTGATGAGAAGAAGGTAGAGGTGCAAGGCTTCAATAGCCATCCATGTGAAAGAACACAGCAGGCTGTAGTGTATAGTCACAGCCATAAACACACACACGTCTTTCACTGTCAGTGTAGCAGCCCACTCATTGAGCATGAAGCTCATGTTGAGGAGAAACAGAGCGCCGCTCAGAGACACGTGGATGCTGCTGGACACTTCAGCCCTTGCATTACTGCAAAAACACACATTATGTGAATCGAAGAACAGAACCACATTCATATGAAAACAGAACAGACGGTACCTGTTGAAAATGAACATCAAAACAGTGCAGGCAGAAAAGAGCACAGACAGACTGCAGCCTACATAGCTGATGTATGACAAGATTTCCCATTGCTCTTCAGATGTTGTTGAGTCACTTAAGTCAATCTATTCAGAGTAAATAATGTGGATAAATGAGAGGGGAAGTGAACTTTAAACAGTATTAGCTGATTATTTTAAAGTGATACTTTTACTGAATTAATTTCATAGGTGGATGTCTCAAAACTCACCAGAAGCACTGCAAAAGGGGTCATATGGTCACAGGAACACTCTACAACATCATCACTGATTGGAGTGGTTTCACAGCCATCCGTTTTCCAGGTTCTGTCTCCTGTGTAACAGTAAACAAAATTCAGTACAAAATTAAAAGACATATGTGGCTCACATAAGATCATTCTTCAATGAAACTGTACCTTTTTCATCATAGAACTGGCAAGACAGGTTGTAGGTCTAGATACAAAAACAAAATGGTAATAAATAAAAAGTAGGACATTTTGGGGCAATTTGCAAATATATTCTAAAAAGATTCTATTCCAACTTACGGTTGCAGATGTGTTCTTCGTGTTATTATGTTTGAAGCTCATATTAAGTGGATTGATAAATTTTACAGTGTCACGTCCAGGGACTTCAATCCGTATGACTTTAGAGGTAAAAGTGTTTTTTCTCGCTTTAAACTGTAAAAAAAAAAAAAAAAAAAAAAAAAAAAAGAAAAACGACAACTGGTTTACTGTAAACTGAAGTAACTGTGTGACAATAACCAAAGTTTTCTATTCACCATGACACTTGACAGAACAATAAACACATTAAAAGTGGGTGTGATTTGAACCTTTAGGTGCTGATCAGAATAGTAGGTAACTACGCCGATTTTGCACTCGGTCTCATTTTTGAAAGGTTCAAGCGGGATGAATATGTCAGCTGCTTTATCACACTGTAATACCTTAGAAACAAACAAACAAACAAAAAATTTATAGTCAGCATCTTTTACATACTTATATAAAATGCATTGTTTTATACATTGATATACATGATCAATTAAAAAATGAAGCTGCAACTAGATGTTATCAAAAACCTGCTATAAGCCATTTGTTTTTATGAATGTCATGCATAAATGCAGTTGTGAGATGCAGTCAAGCCCTTTAATCCCTTTAAAATTGGGATAGAAAAACAGATGCAAGAGTTACGAAATGCCATTTCACCCTTTCAAAAATAACTAATGCATTCAGGAAATAAATAAAGATTATATGTGACCCTGGACCACAAAACCAGTCAAAAGTAGCACAGGTATACTTGTAGCAATAGCCAACAATACATTGTATGGGTCAAAATTATTGTTTTTTCTTTTATGCCAAAAATCATTAGGATATTAAGTAAAGATCATGTTCCATGAAAATATTTTGTAAATTTTTTACTGTAAATATATAAACTTAATATTTGATTAGTAATATGCACTGCTAAGAACTTTTTAAGGGCATTTTCTCAATATTTATATTTTTTACACCCTCAGATTCCAGATTGTCAAATAATTGTATCTCAGCCAAATGTTGTCCTATCCTAACAAACCATACATCAGTGGAAACCTTATTTATTCAACAGTTTCTACAAAACCAGTCATAAGTGTCAGTTCTTTGAAATTGAGATTTTTCAAACTTTTTGTACTGAGATCAAATGAAAGCGAATATTTGGCTGAGATACAAGTTTGAAAATCTGGAATCAATCATTTTCGAAAAATACAATGTATTTTGGCTATTGCTACAAATACACCCATGTTACTTAGGACAGGTTTTGTGGTCCAGGGTCACATATACCAATATAGTTCATTTGTTTTACTAATTGGCTTGTTTGACAAACAAATCAGACAGGAGAGTAGATTAACTTCGGTGGACTTAAAACTTCTAGGTTCTGATGTGCATTCATGTTTATTTTGTGCTATAAGTAAATAAAGACAATAAAAAAAAAGACAATTGATTCACGTGCCATTTGAACTGAGGCAATACAGAGCGGCATGGCTTGTCAGACATAGCAACAGCTACTAAGAACGGTGGGTTTTTGTGAATGGTCAATTGACCATATGCACGGAGCATTCTTTAGAACTTCCGCATAATGATAAGCCCGCTCGTAAACTTCTGCTGAAGCTCATTTTATATGTGCTATATATAAGTGGAGACTCTTGAGACTCCTTTCCTGCCTCGTTCTCATCAGAAACTGAGAAAAATATTAATTACAACACTGTAAATAATAACAGCATATAACTTAAATACGAGCCTGGTAATCCCAGGAGAGTACCTAGGCACGTAGTTGTACATTTAAATGCTGACAGCTAAACACTATCATAACTGTTTAGGCTAACGTTAGCTAGCTAGCGATGCTTCTCTTTGACGACATCTTAATAGTATTCTTGAAAATTAGTAACTTGCCTTCACAGTCACGAACACAAACCTTTATTATTTTTCAACTCTACAGCTGTGCAGTAAAATTCACTTCAAAGACTCACTCAACTCATAAAGACGACTTGAATAAAAGTATTTTCATGGAAAACAATGACTTTTTAAGAAGAAAATGACATGAAATTACCATTATAACCAGAAGATGGCATTTCAATTTTTCAAGCCTTGCTTTTCGATTTATTATAAAATAACTAGTGTAACAAATCTTAGTATTTTTACTGCACTGAAGTATATAGTATAGCAAGTCACTAAAATAAACAAATAAATAAGCTCAGGCAACCTATGAATGTGTGAATTATTTAAATACTTATATATAGTTGAAATTAAATTAAGTTAAATTAAGTTAAATATTAATGGTGTAAGAATTAAATAATACATTCAATATGAATCAATTTGAATTTGAAATATTTTAGATTTAATTTAATAACTGCATCTTTTAAGTTTTATCTTGAACTGTAAAGGCTATTAAATAGCCTATATTAAACCAACACAAACTTGTTACGGCTGTAGTTTTGTTACTCTGAATTTAGTCTGAATCATTTAATGCATAGCTCTATTTTTTTTTGACATCGGCTTGTCAGAGGTTTCAATCGGTTGTTATTACTGTTAATCATAGCAATGACTTTGTCATTCTTGAAACGGTATACATTGACGTTTGGTCCTCTTAGACAAACAAAACTTTTCTTCAAATTGTAAATTACGTAGAGAAAACGAGCAAAGGACACTTCTATTACAGCACAGTACAGTTGACTGGAAATGACTGAGCTGGCTTGTCTAAAACAAGGAAGTAATCCGTGCATATGGTCAACTGATAAAGTCATTGTGCCACTTCAGTTGGTGTTAGAAGCCTGGATTCCCATTAGATATATATTCCCAAGCACTGCATGTTAGTTAGAAATTTTCACCAATGGCGTTCCTGTTGCAATCTCCAGCTGGAGTGCCCATGAGCTCCATTAGGGGGCACTCCATCCTGGACCTTTGCCACTGTGTCTTGGACATTTCCAATAACATGCCATGTCTAAGAACTGATTGCATATACCCTTGTTCCTGTCAGGAGGACTATTTAATATGCAGTGTTGGGGAAAGTTACTTTTAAAAGTAATGCATTACAATATTGAGTTACTCCCTAAAAAAGTAATTAATTACATTACTTAGTTACTTTTTATGGAAAGTAATGCGTTACTTTACTTTTGCATTACTTTTTAAATCTGGGCAGGACTTGCTTGTTTGTTTTTAATATAAAAAGTTATATTTTTGGTAAATGTAAAAGCCTTTTCACACTAAAAGCCTCAGGCTTTAAGAAAAGTCATTCATAAATTCATGTCTGTAAAACAACTCAACAGCTCTTCAGCAATAAAAAAAAAAAAAAGGAAAACAAATGTTGAGTAATTTTACTTATTAGTATGGTTGAACCAGATCATCAAAGGTCGGCAGCAAAGACACTGGTTAAAAAATGGGATTAATGCATAAAGGATATTTGTATTATTTAACATATTTAATTATTGCAGGTTTGCATCATATCCTGAGTTGAATTTCAATGTTTTATTCATTTCATTTTCATTCATAGGAATACTGAATCTTTTTTTGTAAGTGAGATGAATTAATGGATGTTCATTTATTCTAGAACTAACATCTTACTCCAGATTGGGGACAGGAGAACTTTTAATCAATAAATGGAGGGAAAAGTAACTGTACTTATTGGAAAAAGTAACTCAGATATTTTCTTGTTAATTAAAAAGTAATGCGTTACTTTACTAGTTACTTGGAAAAAGTAATTATATTACGTAACTCGCGTTACTTGTAATGCGTTACCCCCAACACTGTTAATATGCACACAGTTTCTCACACATTGCAAAGTCTTGTTCAGCTGTAAGCGGACACCACTGAGCATTTTCATGTTTATCCTTGCCTTGTTTTTTGCCTTGCCATGCCTCACCCAATGTTCGTGTAAATTTTGCTGTAATAATCATTCTAATTTGAATAAATGACAGTTCATGCATCTGTTCAGAGTAAGAAAAACACAAACATTTGCATGCCACCAATGTGGCATTTTTATATGGAGAGGTTTTCCATTTTGTCACATGCTCTGAGCTGCTGTTATATGATGAAACTATTTTTTCTGGTATGAAACAAGGTCTTGGCTTTAAAATGTTGTAATTTCTTAAGAAATTCAAACAATAAATACCATTTTGTGGCTCTTTAATGTGTCGTGATAGATCACTGTATTGCCTTATTAGATCAATGACATGTAGTTGTAGTAGTTAGGTTAAAACAAGGTTAAAACAAGGTTAAGATACTGACAAACAACAGTGTTTAGTGTCCATTTTGGACTCTGACTTGAGTCTGACTCTGCCCATTTTGGACACAGACTCGACTCGGACTCAGTTGGTTAAAGATTCAGACTTTAGGTGGACTCGGACCCAACAATAATGTCTCACTTGTTCTTTTTCAGTTTTTTTAAATGTATGTAGATGCCTGTGATCCCACCTAGTTTGTCTCCTGGTATTTGCTTGTTTTGTTTAATATCATCTATGTTTCCTTCTGCTTCCTTTGGTCATGCAAGACCAAGTTGTACACTCGTATTTTTCTGAAATTTTTAAATGTTTTTTTTTTTTTTTTTGAAACCAACGCTTGTAATTATATGATTCACCCCAGAGCTGATTAGGTTAATGCTTAAGAAGACTTAAACTGAAAAATGTTTAAGTCCCTATGGACAAAAATAAAAAAAGAAAAGTATTTCCAAGGGCACTGCTTGTGTTGCAGAAATCAGTTACAGCAGTTTAGTAGTTTACAGTATTATGTCAGCTTGGACTTTTGGCATATACAGTATGGGGCAAGAATCTTACCCTTGGAGCGGTGATTTGTACAAAATTATTTGTTGTGCTTAAATTAATCTTAACCACATTGATGGAAAGATCCTCCTCATAGTGGATTTCGGATTTCTCAGAATTATTCATATTTATAATGCTGTGGATGGCTTTCTTTTCCACTCTGCAAAAAGGTAAGATAAAAACATGAAACAAAAGAAGGCAATAAAGTCTAAGCAGTGTTTCCAACCCTGCTCTTTGGGACCACCACAAAAATTCCCTAACCAAAACACATCTGATTTATCATTAGGTGCTTCCAGGAACAGGGTTTGGAACCACTAAATGTCCACTGACAGAATTGTGAGTTTTAAAACATTTAAAAAGGTTATATTTACCTAATGTAGGTATCCAGGACAGCTGGATGAAAGATCACATCTTCACACATTTTTTTAATATTGAGAATGTTTCTCATGTCTTTTGGGATATTCATTTGATTCTCCATCATATTCAGGAGCTTACTTATTTCATCAGCCAAACAGTCTACCACAGTACAGTTGCATGATGTTTGATTTTCAGCAGTAACTGAAAGGAAAAGTTAACATTCCGAGAACCACCAAGTTATCTTACTCAACGCACATTTCTTATAAAGTTGTTGTGTAACTAGTTAAATGCAGTAAGTTTTGCTTACGTATGCTGAAGTCAACTCTTGTGTTATCCACGTGGTTTATTGTCACATTAATTGTTTCTGGTTTTGTGAAGTTTTTGTTTGCAAAGAAATTCTGTTTGGAGCACTCAACATAACATGGACTTCTTGTTGAATTACAAAGTAATTTTTCCACAGTATCCCGAACATTAACGTTGTGTCCACTGTCTAATGAAATTGTTATCTCTATTGCACTATTTTTCAGAGTTAGATGTGCTTGACAGGAAAAAAGGAAAAAATACACAATTACACAGTGAAATAAGTGAACTTATCAGTTCTGTTGTAGGGGAAACCAGGGCTAGTTGTCAAATGGGGAATTTGTTATCAGGGTTATCTGTCTGTGAAGGCATAAAAAACAATTCAGCCTGTGATTCTTATAAAGTGGCAGGTCATGTTTCAGAATTCCCTGCCTTAGCAAAGTCTACGACTTTCTGACTGTCATGTGCTCTGTTGTCCCTCCTTGGACTTTCATGTTAAAGGGGTCCTTTTATGCTCTGTTACAAAGTCTTGATTTTGTTGTTGGGGTGTACTAGAACATGCTTTCATGTGAAAAATGCATTATTTTTAACATAATGTACATTATTACAATACATCTCTCCCAGCCTGCCACATAAAGCTTGATTAATTCTGGATTTAATGAAGGCCCGCCTTACAAAAAATGAAATGTGTTGTGATTGGTTAGCTGTCCCATTGTGTTGCGATTGGTGAACAGCTTAGACTGTGTTTCAGTACTGCCAATACATTATATTATCGTGCTAATGTGTTTAATTATTTACATACTTAGATTCATTGCCCAAAACCAGCTCCAGCATAAGGCTAAAAGCAGCCTAACTTTATCAAAGAGCATTATCACTGATCAGCCTAGCCTATTCTAGTGCAAGTTTAAGCATTTTAAAAAACACTCACATTATAAGTGAAGCTATCTACACTGTATGATGGCATGTGTTTCAACCCCCTGTACTGCACACGTCTGTGGCGCGTTACAGCTCAAAAGCGGCCACTCTAGTCAATGCTTGTGTTTATACCCGCCACGCTGTGGCTCGTTGAAGCGGTTCTCCACGATGCATCGCTAAAGTTAGGCTAATCCTCCACCTCATCCCTACCCTCCCTCCAACAGTTCGAATTTCTGTTGGGGCGGGACAGGTTGTGACATCACTGGATGCGGAAAACAAACGTTGTAGTATAAAGGAGCCGTTCGTTGTAGTTCTTGAAAAGGGAATTTTTCTTTGGAGTGGACTTTGAGATTTGTAACTTTGTAGATCTTTTTTATGCCCAAAGATACACACCACACACTGACTAAATCTCAAACATTGAAAACGCATAATAGCACCCCTTTAAAGTGATTCCTGTGTCTTAGTTGTTGTCAGTGTGTTTTGTTTGCCATTAACCCCTTGTGTATTTATACCCTGTGTTTCAGTCTGATTTCAACGCTGATTTCTCAGCCTATTTCTCTCTGCATGTTCCTAGGCTTTTTGCCAGATTATTGTGCTTCGCTACCGATCTGTCTGAGAACCTAAAGCTCTTTCTGAATCAAGTCATATGTGTGTTTTGTCTAGTCGTGTCTTGTCAAGCTATTGACCAGTGTTTTGTCTAGCCTTATTTGGGACAGCCTACAGAATGCTGTCTAACACAGTGTGAGATGATTTTTTCCCTCCAACCATCTACCTATGGGGGGGACCGCTTCAAGGTAACCTATGTTATCTCTCTCCTGGGGCTCGTGACTGGGGAGTGGCTATGTAGGAGTTGGAGGCTGAATATTGTGAGTGTTTCTCTCTTTTTAAGGAGGAGATGATAAAGGTGTTTGACCGCTCTGTTTTTGGACACGAGGCATCTCGACAACTTGCTATACTTTGCCAGGGCAGATGGTCCGCTGCTGACTACTCTATTGAATTCCGCACCTTAGTGGCCACTTGTGAGTGGAACGAACCAGCTCTCACGGCTCGCTTCCTGGAGGGACTCTTTGGGGAGATCAAGGAGGAGATTCTTGCTCATGACCCGCCTTCCTGCCTGGACCAGCTAGTGGAACTGGCTATCCGTCTTGACAAACGCTTTGAATTGCGTTGTCACGCATGAGCACCCGTTCCTGTACAACAGGCCCAATCATCTGCCGTTTCTTTTCCCGTGGTGTCCTCGTCTGAACCAGAGCCGATGCAACTGGGTGGTCTTCATATTTCTGCTGCGGAGTGCCAGCGCCATATTCTAGAGAGACTTTACATGTATTGTGGCGCTCAAGGGCATTTTGTCGCTAAATGTCTAGTAAAAGGGACTGCTCGTCAGTAGAGCGGGGACTACTGGACAGCGCGACAACATTCTCGTCCCACAAGACTTGTACCTCACTCACTGCTGTTCTGCGCTGTGGCTGTGCCACACACTCCTGTGTGGCTCTCATTGACTCAGGCTCTCGATCATGCCATTCCTCTCCGGGTATTAGATGATCCCTCTACTACTTATGCCCTGGATGGGCGCATCCTCTCCAAGATTTCTCAAATCACCTTTCTCACACTGTCTCTTGCCAGCGGAATGCAACTACGATGTGGGCAACCGGGAACTGTTGACCATTCGGTTGGCACTTGGCGAGTGGCGGCATTGGTTAGAGAGGGCGGCCCTCCCAATTCGTGGTCTGGACAGATCATCGAAATGTAGCCTATATCCGTTCGGCTAAGAGATTAAACGTTAGACAGGCACGTTGGGCGGTTCGAGCTTACCATTTCCTATAGACCCGTTCGAAGAACACTAAGCCAGACGCGTTCTCTCGTCAGTTCACAGACTACCCACTGACATAGTCTCCGACAGAGAACCTCAGTTTGTCTCTCAATTTTGGAGGGAATTCTGTCGACAGATTGGGGCAACAGCCAGTCTGTCGTTAGGGTTTCACCCACAGACTAATGGGCAAGCCGAACGCGTCAATCAGATCTTTGGGTGTTTACTCCGTACCCTAGCTGCTCGCAACCCCAATTCCTGGTGTGAGCAGCTGGGTTGGGCGGAATATGCTTATAACTTGCTACCATCATCTTCTACCAGTTTATTTCCATTTTACGGTTGTCTAGGTTACCAACCACCCCTATTCTCTTCCCAAGAGTCGGAAGCTTCCGTCCCCTCCGTCCAAGCCCTTATTAGATGCTGCCAATGTACCTTGAAGATGGTGCACTCTGCTTTGTGTAAGACAAAAGAATGCACCTGTCGAGCCACTAATCGTCACCACACTAAGGCGGCTCGTTACATTTGTGGCCAGAGAGTGTGGCTATCCACTTGTAATCTTCCCCTTCAATCTCTGAAATTAGCACCTAAATTTATTGGTCCCGTTTTGATTGTCAAGGTTCTCAGTCCGGTGGCTGTGCGTCTTTGACTACCACACTTTTTACAGCGTGTGCATCCAGTTTTCCATGTCTTGTGTATCAAACCCGTTGTCTGCCTGCCCTCCCGTCCTTTCCCCCTGTCCTTGTTGAGGGTTCTCCTGTCTTTAGGGTTAAGAAACTGTTGGCTGTCCGCCCTTGGGGAAGGGGTTTTCAGCACCTGGTCGATTAGGAGGGGTATGGCCTGAAGGAGAGATGCTGGATCCCAGCCCGTGACATTCTGGACCACGCGCTCATCGAGGACTTCCTTCGCTCTCACCAGTCTTCTGCCTCGGGAGCACCAGGGGGGCGCTCCTGGGAGGAGGGGTACTGTCACAAGCCGGGTTTGATTCTAGTTATCTGTTCTTCCTATCCTAGACTCAGCAGTTCACGGTCACAATCAGTGCTTGCGCTGATTGGGAAGGCACCTGATCCCTCCTTGCGCTGATTTCTCTGCCTATTTCTCTCTGCATGTTCCTAGGCTTTTCGCCAGATTATTGTGCTTCGCTACTGATCTGTCTGAGAACTTCTCGATCAAGTCATATCCTTTCGTGTTTTGTCTAGTCGTGTCTTGTCAAGCTATTGACCAGTGTTTTGTCTAGCCTCATAGTTACCTGCTGCTTGCTGTTCTCTCTCCTCCGGACTCTGCCCTCCAGACCTGATAGTACCACCTAGGTTGTCGCCCCTCGCCCTGCTGACCAGGACTGCTCTCCCTCCAAGTTTTTTCCTTTGTTCCTGTTTTTTTCCCTGAGTTTACCTCCAGTATAGCGAACGTCCTTTTGGCCAGTGAACGGGAGACTGCTTAAGTTTTTGAAGACAAATAAATAACTTTATTTGATCAGCCTTTGCTTTTGGGTCCTTTTATCATGACAAATGGATCTAGCAGCAGTACGGAGCTGCTCTGAAGAGCAGCTGTGCTCCATATTTCATATTAGAGTAGGGTGACAATACATGGCACTTCCCCGGGACACGTTCAGCACAGGATATCTAAATTGCCTAAAATAACCAGGTGTTGGCTGTTTGTGCTGCACTGATCAATCATTGTATGAAATCAAAGTACCACAAGAGCGATTCGGAAGCATGGTGCCATCTGCTCTACTCTCTAGGTCTCGCCGTACTTTTTTGATTTGGCCGATCATGGCGTCATTGTGAATGTCACATTTGAGGACACCCAGACATTCCAAGGACATTTGAGGCTGGCTTCCAGTTTGGCAGACCCACCGCTGGTTTCAGCCAGAGGAACTGGCATCCCTCAGCAGTCCTCCTGTAGTGGTGGTACCCATCCTGTGTGTTTGGGCTACACACTGCCATGCTCCCACTCCAGTCCTTGAATCCGCTCCAGAGCTAGCTCTAGTCCATGAGTCTGCTCTAGTGCCTGCTCCAGTTCCTCCCGAGGTGGTGGTGTCCACTTCAGCTCCTCTCAGGGCAGTGGTGCTCACTCGTGAACTCTCAGTCTGCCCTGTCTTGGCCAAGGAGGCCGTTCCTGAACTCTCTGCCTGCCTTGTCACAGCAGCCAAAGGCCGTTGTTAATCTCTCTGTGCTCTCTGTTCCAGTTCTGCCTGATCCACCTTGGTGGTCACCTGCCTTGTCAGCTCTGCATAGGTGGACATCTGCCCAGCCTGAGCAAATTAGGTGGTTCTCTGCACCATCAGCTCCACTGAAGGGGACCTCAGCTCCATCGTGGTGGTCATTCGCTCCACCGTGGGGATCTTCAGACCTGTCTGCTCTGCTGTGATGGTCATCCGCTCCGCCCAGGTGGTCTCCTGCTCCTCTTCCTGTCCTGGACCTTGCCTGTGATTCTTCCCCAGTTCCGCCTCTGCTCCACCACCCTCCTGGACTTGTTTTGTTTGTTTGTTTGTTTTTTTTTTATTTTTTGGAGCATATGGAATCTGCTCCTTAAAGGGGGGACTTCTTTGTTGAAGTGGTTCCTGTGTCTTAGTTGTAGTCAGTTTGTAGTCTTTCCTGTTGCTTAGTTCCTGATTCTTTTCAGGTGTGTCTTGTTTGCCAATCACCCCTCGTGTATTTATACCCCATGTTTCAGTCTTTGTTTGTCGGTCATTGTCTAGACATCCTATGTGTAGCTGTTATGTGGTTTTGGTTTAGTTCCTTTTGTTTATTTGCCTTTTTGTTTTTTCTTTGTTTTATGTTCATTAAATACTGCTGCATTTAGATTCTTGAACCCATCAGGCTAAAGAGTTCCTGATGGGTTAATTTTTGGTTTAACGCCTAATTCTTCACCTGTGTCCATTTTTAATGCCTTTTGCAGTTAATATCTTTTCTTATCAATTTATTTTCATGACCCTGTAGACCCAGTGAGCATGTCCAATGACCAGACCTTTATTTTGCAATTTCTATAGCATTGCATCCTTCTCATGGGCATTAGGTTTGTAAAAGAAAACCTAATAATAATTATGCACATCTGAATATAATGCATTGTTTTTTTATTTTCAGCCATCGTTAACAATTATATCACTTCCAAATGACTATATACAAAATAATTAGTATGTATTAAGATTAATGTGGTTTATAAATGGAAATGGATAAAAAAAAAATATATAAGCAAAATATTGACTTACTTAATCATTATGCATGCAATGTCATACATTTAGACAAGTATCACTCATAAATGTCAGAATGAAATGGGATTAGTCACACGTTGTTATAATTTTACAGGTTTGTAATTTTATAAAATATTTATATTTATTTATATTTATAAAAATCTTTTAGTTACATATTTATAATACTGTTATATTTTGTATATTTGAATTTCAGTGGAAATCCTATAATAGACTGTTTCATGGCAGGTGTTAATGTATGTAAATGGAAATTGTATGCAAATATTTTCCTTGTTAGAACAAAACCAAAGTATCAAAGTGAAAATTCTGAATACAAGGAAATCAAGTATTTAATTAAATGAAAGTATTTCTTATTTCAGGAAGAGAGATAACCATTTATTATCTATGAGCCTATGAGCAATGTGAATCAATATAATATAATTTTAATTAATTTAATTTATTTTTTACAAGAAGGTAAGTGCATTCAATAGTTACCCTCATTACATTCTCCTCCATTCAGGCCATACATCATGATCAGAAGCAGAAGACATGACATATCTTCAGCTCTTTGAGACATCTTAGGAATTATAGAAGTAAGAATACAGACATGGAAATCACATAAGTTGATCAAATATCTTTGTTCGTTTAGGAAAATACCCAAATATTAACCATAAACATCTATTTTAATACAGTATATTAAAAAAAATAATTTCTTAAAATAACTAATTATAAGAACACTCCAAAATGATCCTAAAAGAACCTACTTACCTTTCTGTGTTCCTAGCAGGTCGAAGTGGTGACAACTCTGTATGGAAAGTTCAGAACTCACACTGAGAGTTGAACAATAGCCGTACTCAAATTTGTGTCTTCATATATATTTAATGAGCTGTACTGTCAACACGCTGCAGAGCACAATGACGAGCATTGTGAGCCCTTTGTGTTTATGACTATTTTGACTATACGTTATGACTATAACAGACTGTGGCTCATTGCTTCTGTTAAAGGGATAGTTCACCCAAAAAATTAAATCTGCCAAAAATTTTAAGGTGTAGATGAGTTTGTTTCATCATAAGAACAGATTTGGAGAAATTTAGCAGTATATCACTTGCTCACCAACAAATCCTCTGCAGTGAATGGGTGCCATCAGAATGAGTCCAAACAGCTGATAAAAAGATCTCAATAACCCACAAGTAATACACAAAGCTGCATTTTATATTAAACCATCGCTTCTGGCCACAATACTAGTCCATAATCCATAATAACGCTTCCTCCAGTGAAAACGTCCATCCCCTGTTGTCCTCTCGCATCAAAATCCCTAACATATTTGTTTAGAGCTGTTTTGGACTGTTTTTCACTTGTAAAAGGTGCTTGATCTGTGCACATTTCTATTCTAATTAAGACAAGATGACTTTTTCACTGGAGAAAGCAGTATTATGTATTAAGCACTCACATTTTAGCTTTAACGGATTGCTTACATGTAGATTTTGTGATGTTTTTACCAGCCGTTTGGACTCTCATTCAGAGACTGCTGAGAAGCCATTGGTGAGCAAGTTATGTATTACTAAATTTTTCAAATCGGTTTAGATGAAGATACAAACTCATCTTGGATGGCCTGAGGGTGGGTATATTCCTTTAAAAGCAAGCATTTATTTGTGATTATGAAGTTGTGAGATTTATTAACCACCACTGGTCACAAGAGCTTGTAATTAGTTGGTGGTCTATATACTGTTTTTGTGACTTTGCTTGTTTTGTGTACTGTAGGTGGTTGTCGTCTGTGTATTAGTGGTGGGAATTTTTCTGTATCTATTGACCTTATCATGTCTGGTCTATACCACCGCTTGCAGCTTATTCTGGTTAACAAACACCCACTTAGACAGGAAGATTGTCAGACTGACTGTGATCAGTCACGATATTTTTAGTTCATATGTGCCATTTGAGAAAGCTCTTGCTAGTTTGACAGTGTAGCTCTAGTTTCATATGCATTAGACATGAGGTACACAGACTATGAGTATCTTAAAGATGTGCTGTCTGAGACTGAGATGTAGACTAAATTCAGACTAGCATATTAGTCTTACTATTTCTGTCATTGTTAGAGTAGTGCACAAGTATGCTGTTCCAAAGTCAGGGTAATGTTTACTTTATCTTCCACTGTTAGTGACGAGGGACTGCCTTTATGAGTCCTTTAGTCATTTACTTAACCAGTTCTTTCAAAAACACTGCTGTGTGTGAGACACTCAACAGATGATCCTGCTTTGACTTTTGTTTAAAAGGGTTTAAATGAGATAAGCCCAAGTAACTTCAAGTTTGCACAAGATCTGTTTTTGCATAGCCTTATTCACAACAGAAAATAAGATGTTTTCTGCTTGATTGTAGTGGTAGCCATGTTTAGCAAATGTAGTTAATTATTTACAAAAAGGTAAGCATGAAACAGTTTGGCTGGGAAATGATCTTTGTGGCATTCCATCTTGATTGTCTTGAAGTTCTTTTTGTTTAGATTTTTTTCCCCGGAAATAAATAGGCTATGTTGTAAAATTGTAATCATTAGAATGGCAACATTTGAATGAATTTGCCTGTTTCCCATTGGTTTTCATTGAAAATAATTCTGCCATGACTCGGTGAAATGTTCCTTGACTGATTAGATGTGGTTCCCTTTACCAGCCACTAGTTGGCACCAAAGACACATTAATTAATTATTGGCAGTGTGGACGCCAGTGTTCCACTAAAATGTTTCACTTTTTAGTGTTGTTGAATTCGAGCTAACCTTTTTGGGTGTAAAACTTGATTCTACCTTCTGGGAACAATAACAACAACAGAAACAAATGTTAAAGAGTTTAGTCTCTCAGGTTTAACACAAACTGACTCATAACCAGTAATTTTAGGTTGTGTGGAAAAAAAGACTGATGTTAAATTAAGTCAATTAAGTCCATTATTCAGAGTCAAAATACTGAGTAATTTTTAGCATTAGTTGGGATATGTAGAAAAAAGTGTTACAAAATTTGAGCCCACAACATACAGTTTGCTTAGTAACTTTAATGAAGAATAACATCTCTGTCATGACTGTTTGCATGTTGATGATTTGATATTTAAATATCTCTTGGAGCTGCTCATTTTCCATACATTCAAATATTATGAACTACATTTTACATTGACATGTTAACCTACAGTAGAGATCAAAATTAAAGAACAATCTATAACTTTTTTCTCTGAATATTGTTTCTTCATCACTCAAAATTTCAACAAGTTCAACTAACATGTTTGACAAATTCACCAAGGTATTTCAACAAAAACCTTATTTTGTGGAAAACACAGTGATCCGATTTAGAGTAATCACTGTTGTACAAAAGAAGATTAAAACTAAAAAGGTTTCAGCTGTCAGAAATTAGTAGGAAGTGTGGAGGCCCTTGTTTTGAATGACTTCAGCACATCTGCGGCCGCAGGACATCATTATTTTCACAAGACTGCGCGTGATCTTGTGATCTTGGTCCACTCTTCTTCCACTCTTTTCCACAGTTCGGTAACTGTAGTGGGTTTCTTAGCCATAACTTTGTCACCAACGATTTTCCAGAAATTTTCTTATCAGGATCATTTTACTATTTCAGTGTTTTCAGCTTTACCCAGTTTGCTCTGTGACAGGGGACAGTGTCTTGCATGAAAATTGTAGGCTGACTGGGAGATGCTTGCAGGGAAAGAGCTGCATGCTGCTGAAGGACGTTCTGATAAAGATTTGCATTCACACTGCCATGTGTCTATGTAAGACTCAACTCCTGCTGCACAAAACATCACCAAAGCATGACACTTCCTCCTCCTCCTTTTAATGACTTCTTTATGCACTTTGGCTTCAGGCATTCCCCAGTTCAACGCTGACCATAATGTTTCCCATCAGACCCAAATAATTAAACTTGCTCTCACTAAAGTTAACTTAGGACCAAGGTGAGCTTAGCCTTTTAATTATTTCTGCTAATGGGAGGCTTGGTCACTGCAGAGTGTGCTTTCAATCTGACTTCTCTGTGCCAAGACAGATCCACAACCTGTTTAGCACTGAACTGGCGAGCAATTCCAGCTGCAGTGTTGAACCCATTCCCCATTGAGAGTCTCTGCATTAGTCTTCTTGTGCATTTGTCCTTTTTGGGGTACTTGAATTTGTGAATACAAAGAGAATACAATTAATTTCTGAAATATACTTAAAAACTGCGCTTCTACTCATGTTAGGATATCTTCAAATAAGACCAAGTGTAACCCCGTCTATTAGATGTCTTTAAGATGTTTATGATTTAGAATGTATGTAAAACTGACATCTTACAGACGTCTGTCAGATGTTTGCACAGAGCAGATGCTTTCCAGATCAAATGAAGAGAGGTACTGAATGCATTTGTGTTACTAATGAACTCAACAGACCCACACATGAACTCAGCATTTTAGACTTAGCTTTATTGCTAAATGTAAATAAAAACAGTGCATTTACAATTTTGTATTACATTTTATGATTTTTTAAATGAAACCCTCAATGAAACATGCAACTTAAATAAATGTACAGTATAGGGGAAAAAAAGACAAGTTACCCATTATCTGTCTTCTGATGTACTATGAATAGCATGAAGGAAATACTCAGCATTATGCATCTGCATGGTAAATATAGTGAAACCTCTCTAAAGTTCAATATTGAAATGTTATCTGTGACAAAGTAAATGATTGCAAAGTATCCAAAATCGCACCCTATACCATCATTCACAAATCCCAACATTAGTCTACTTCAGTGAGTAAATGAAAATGGGTGGCGGATTCAGACAGAGATGTTGCCTCCGAATATGTAGTATGCATTATATAGTATGCAAAAGACAGTATTTGGCATTTTATTTTGTTTGAAATGACACCCGTTTGATTTAACTTAAAGTATATCGGGTTGGGGGGGGATATCAGGGCCTTCCCATTGCATTACAGGTATTCTCTAACCACTGAGTGTATATCGGTGGTACACTTGTCATTGCGGTGGATTTTGGGATTGAATGAGCATACTCAATAATGTCCACTGTGGTTTTAGAAACCACTACAATTGGCTGTCCCCTTAAAACAGTTCACTGTATTCACTCTACTTTTAACATAAAAGTAGGTACCTTCATATGTAATTTGAATTTGGAAGGCTAGCAGTGTTATTTACTTCCAGTTATTTTTATCTGCCATTTATTCCTTTTGTTTTTCAATGGTGTAAGTATCCACAGTGGATAAAGACTTGGTATGAGCCGCATTCTGTTTTTCTGGCCTTGTTGTCCGACACATCCACAGAAAGATAGAAAACCCTGTCAACAATAAGTTTGATAGACAAAGCTGTATTATCATATTGTACAACACTATGCATCTATGAATTCAGGAATTTTATTTAGTTATTTTTTACCTTCACTATGATTCTGTGACTAAGAGGAAACCTACCTTGCATTGTGTTTGAAATGCAGAATACATAGAGTATTGGATAGCTGGTATATCCAGAGCCAAGAAAAACCAGACCCCATGATGTACCCAGCAGACACATGAAGCCTAGCACTGTGCTGGCATCCTTCACTGGTATTTTCTTATGCTTGTTATCCACTTTCTTTAGCTTAAAAATCTGTCTGGACACTGTGATTAGAACTATTGTGTTGAACAGGAATACGATGGTGAAGTAGCAAAGGTTCACGCCGTACAGGATGAGAGGCTCTGTGATCCAGCAACTGTACAACATACAATAAACAATGCTGAAAGTTGAAGAAGAGATAAAAGCAAGGTAAAAATGAAAAGGTTATGAGGACTCACACTAGACTGGCTGCATTTGAATTTGATAAAGTCACATTTTTATAGCCATAAAATGGATGGGTGAGTTGCTGAATTGACAGCAAACATCCAACAAGAACAGCAGGGACACCTGTCAAGAGGAAGAGTTTGCAGGATGAGCAAATCTACACTTTAATCATAATTTTTTAATGTTTCTAATATTATTACATCATGTCTGGGTTTTTTGGGGGGCCTACTTTGTAATACTTAACATGCAAACTGTCATTGTTAACCCTGTTTTTTTTTTTTTCAAATTTGGTGATTTTCTGAGTTTCAAAAGATATGATTATAGGAAAGTAGTTTTTTTAAATTTGCCACTAATATTTGTGATTAATATTAATAAGTAGGCTATGCATCAGAGTCATAGGGGAAGTTTGGACCTTTGTTATGAAGCCTTCATGTAAATTCATGCAGTTAGTTTGCTTGCCAAGAGATCGAAAGATGACATTCATTCCAGTTTTGTATCTAAAAGTGTCTAAAACATACAGTATATAGGCAATATAGAAATATAGGCAAAATTTCCATTTGTGATGCATCATATCTTCAACACAAACTATGAATGTCCACACTTGCTTTTATGTTCTTTACGTGTTTTTTGTAGCAAACAAAATACTGTAATAGTGCCCATACTGTTACTGAATAATGACATCTGCGTCAAAAATACTGTGAATAGTATGGAAATACATGGTTCTGATCGCTCAAACAATACAGGCCCTGTGCCAAATGGCACCCTAAACCGTCATGGTCCTCCTCTGAGTCCGCACTTTCATGACGTAATTTCGCTTTGACTGTCAGGCAGAAGTCTGCAGTGGAGCTCGCGCCGGTGCGGGCTCGGCAGAAGTGCGTATCGAGGGCGCATAGCGGTCACAAACGGGGGGCTCACGAGTACCCCTTTGAACGCTAAAATGTAAAGTTGGCCATTTTAACATGGGGTGTTTATGGGATTGACTCCCTTTTGCAGCCAGTCTCTTGAGGCCAGTCGATGAATTGCAGTTTAAGTCACTTCTGTGTTGGTTTCAAGAGAGAGACCGGAATACATACTTTGGTTCAAATTTCTCAGTGGTGGTGTAAAACAACACCCTTTTTACCTTGTCAAAAACAGCTTTGTTCACAGCGACCCGTTTCGGTGCATGTCCCTGTAAATACTGATGAGCTCTGCTCACCCCGCCTCTCTCTTCCGTGGGGTGACGAGCAGTTTTCTGAAACTGTTAACTTTATCCGCATTTGTCATGGAACTTGCCAAGCAGCATATTATTAGGAAAGGCAATTTGCAAAGATTTATACATAGAAAAACCACTAACACTTTACAATACGGGTGCACAAATATGCATTAATTCATGCTTAACTAATGCAGAGATAATCATGAGTTAATATTTTACTCATGAAGAACTAAACCATTTATTAATAATTACTTCATCAGCAACAAATGAACATTCTATATGATTCATAGATTAAGTAATCAATAAATTGTTATTAGTTAAATGTGTCATAATGCAATTCCCTAATAACTTATTGTTATTAACTAATAGTGTAAATTCATGTGTTAATTACCACAGTAGGTTGAAGCCACGCATTTCATCTTCCAGTTGTCTGCTTTAATTAATCATTAGCTAATGATTTGCGAAGGTATCATTATGTTATGACTTGTTGAGGCACAGAGCAATTAACTAATTGTTAAGTAATATGTCATTGGTTATGGATTTAGAATTAGTTAGTCATGTGCCTCAAGTAAAGTCATAACATAATGATATCTTTGCAAATCATTAGCTAATGATTAATTAAAGCAGACAACTGGAAGTTGAAATGCATGGCTTCAACCCATGAAAATGCATGGCTCCAACTCATTGAGGCACATGATTAACTAATTCTATATCCATAACCACAATGACATATTACTTAACAATTATTTAATAGTTCTGTGCCTCCGTAAAGTCACAGCATAATAATACATTTGCAAATCATTAGCTAATGAGTATTTAAAGCAGACAACTGGAAGTCGAAGTACATAGCTTTGACCACTGTGGTAATTAACATATGAATTTACATTATTAGTAAATAAAATAGGTTATTAGGGAATTAATACATTATGACACATTTATCTAATAACAATTTATTGATTACTTAATCTATGAATCATATAGAATGTTCATTAGTTGCTGACGTAGTAATCATTAATAAATGGTTTAGTTCTTCATGAATAATACATTAACTCGTGATTATCTGTGCATTAATTAAGCATGAATTAATGCATATTTGTGCACACATATTGTAAAAAAAAGCAATATAATCACTTCTTCTGTAGATGAAGCTGGATCTTGAACGATTTACGCTAACAAAAATAATTCTCTGTCTTCAGTGGCTCAGATGTTGGGAGTAAATGATGACTAATATTTTCGTTATTTCATCAAACAACAGAACACCTCAATCGTTTAGGAGCCATTCTTATCTACTTGTGCTCCGGCGTCGAAACAATGGTGGATACTAAATCTTTTTTTTCCCTAAAATTGTTTGCAAGTTCTAAACTTGAAGAAATTACTACAGTACACGTGCCAGAAGTAAAAATGAATTAAAAAACGTACTGTAATTGTACCTTATTATCTATTTTACTTTTTTTTGGCTCAGAATTGCGAGTTTATATCTTGCGATATCTTTCACTTCTGAGTTTCTCATTGTTCTAGGTTTTTACTTGGCTGAAAAATTTTAATGGCTGAAATGAAATAGGAGCTCCTTAAACAGCCCCTTTGTCAATGATATGAGACACATGAGTCTATGGCAAATGGTTTAGGAGTTATTTTCACAATTTTGATTGCTGTAGCAATTCTGATTTCTGTAAATAAGTTGCAAACACTGCCAGTGTTGACTTATGAGTTGTTCTATGAGTCTGTTCTTACAATGTTACTGCACATTTAGGGTGTACTCACACTAGGCATGGTTGCCGTGAACCAGGCCCGAGTACGATTGTCCCGCCTCCCCACTCCCCCTCTGGCCTGCACTCACATAGGGTTTCAGCATTCGTGCCGGAGCACGCTTACGTCATTATGGTACGACGGTTTCAGTATAAACAGGAAGAGCGGCGCTCTCGCTGAACGCAATGTAGTCCATCGCTCTGGTGACTTTGTGGATAGTAATTTTGAGTCGTTTGGTCCGCAGTTGTCCACAGCCCTCTCACAGCCTGTTGCTGAACAGGTCTATCGCTTTTGTGGCCCGAAAATTTTCACGCAATCGCGCTGCTGGTATGAGGAGGTTTGCAAGGTACCAGCTGAAGTGCGGCACGGACTTTGCAGCTTTGATTACCGACTACAGTTCCCGTACATCGGGAAAAAACGTAACGTCACGCGTCCTGTTCAGTGCTCTAGCACGGTTAGCGCTCACACTACATGCGAACCGCGCCCGAGTCCAACTGAACCGTGCTCTGGCACACCTCTTCCAAGCGGGCCAGGGACGGCTAAACGAACCGCGCCCGGGCACGGTTCGGAGCACTCACACTAGTCAAACGAACCGCGCTTTGGTGGTCAAACGCACTCGGGCACGGGTCAAACTGCCTAGTGTGAGTACACCCTTAGTCTTGATGCTCACCCCATCCGATCAGGGACAACTTGACCATGTAGTATTTGATGTAAATGTTGAAGACTCTGGCCAGAAGAAGGTAGAGGTGCAAGGCTTCAATAGCCATCCATGTGAAAGAACACAGCAGGCTGTAGTGTATAGTCACAGCAGTAAACACACACACTTCTTTCACTGTCCATGTAGCGGCCCACTCACTGAACATAAAGCTCATGTTGAGGAGAAACAAAGCGCTACTCAGAGACACGTGAATGCTGCTGGACACTTCTGCTCTTGCATTCCTGTGAAACATATACTGTATGAATTTCACAATTTTTACCACTCACTGTACATGCTTTGATGAATTTATATGCACACTTTGGGATCACTGTAAAGAGTAATGTGAATGAAAGTGCAGATTATATACACAATTACGTGAAAACAGATGAAACGGCACCTGTTGAAAATGAACGTCAAGATAGAAGAAGCAGAAAAGACCGCAGACAGACTGCAGCCTACATAGCTGATATATGACAAGATTTCCCATTGCTGTCCATCAATGTTATTCACCTCAACCTATTTAGAGTCAAGGAGGGACAAATGGTATATGTGGTAGTGGAGGAGGGAATTAATTTAAAACATTGGCACAGAGTGATTTCTGCTACTTTACACATTTAAGTAATGGCCTGGATGAATGGTTCAGTACTCACCAGAAGCACAGCAAATGGGGTCATGTGGTCACAGGAGCACTTCACAACACCATCACTGATCTGAGTGGTGTTACAGCCGTCTGTTTTCCAGGTGTTGCTTCCTGCATATTCTATATTATTAATACATTTTAGTACAAAAATTACCAAATGGCTGTGACTTTTATGGCACTTTTACAGATTTCTTTTCCTTTTTGGAGCTTGACACACTACTTGGAAAATAATGCATGTAGATTCTTCATAAATTCTTCATATTAAAAAAACAGCATATGGACTAAGAACAACATGAGTGTGCATTAATGATGACAGAGTTTTCATTTTTGAGTGTATTCCTTTTGTTCCAACCCACCTTGTTCAACATAGTATTGACAGGAGTATATGTAGCTTTTCTATGAATATCAACACAAAAACGGAGTTAACAAAATAATACAATTCTTTGGGCATTTTGAGAAGATTTTAAAAGGTACACCTACGGTTGAGTGGTTTGTGTAGTTATTCACTGGAAAATGCATTATGAGTGGATTGGTCAAATTCACAATGTCACGATCAAAAACTTCAACCCGTATGACACTGGACATTATAGACACATTTCTTAGCTGTAAATACACAATCACAGACAACATGCAGGTTAATATAATAATAGAAGGGGTTAAGTTAACAGTATCAATAGTTTTATAAAACAGTCAGAACAACAAACAAAAACTTTACATTAAACTGCTGACTGGAGCTGTAAATAACTATTCCAACTTTCTGCTTGGCTTCAGATACATTTTGGAAGACCTCCACTGGGATCAATGTCTGTATTGTTGGAGCTGTCTTAGACACCTTAAAATGAAAAGAAATGAATGAAGTAATTTTTGCTTTATCGATCCATATGCCTTGGACATTATAGAAGCATTTATCAGGTGTAAATTCACAACCACAGACAACATGCAGGTTATTATAATATAGAGTAAAGGGGTTAAGTTAACAGTTTCAATAGTTTTATAAAACAATTAGAACAACAAATGAAAAACTTTACATCACACTGGTGAAAGGAATCGTAAAAGGCTACTTCAACTTTCTGCTTGGCCTCATGGTTATTTTGGAAATCCTCCTGTGCCCGATGAAAAGAGATGGAGTAAGTAATTTTGCTGTATCACTAACACTATCCTAATATGTATTTTATATGACCTTTTTAAGCAGTGTTACATGCAAGTTGTTACATTGTCTCGGTGCCATCTTAAAGAAAATGATGCCATCTTTTGGATGTTTGGAAGAAGAGTCTTACTTTTCCATCAGTGATTGGGGGAAAACACTTTGTTAGGTTCTTCTCAACCACAGTCAAAGTGATACTCCCAAAATTGTAGTCAGTCGAATAATTAGTATTTTCCAAAATTCTGTTTATGAATTCTCTCTCCGCTCTGCATAATGATGTCATTAACAGGGATTCAACCAAATCAAAACAAAATTCAAGCAGTTTGTTTAGATCTTACATGTAAGATAGGTACCTGTTGTAGGTTTTCAAAGCTGTTTCACTTTGTAACATTTTCGGGCACTCATTTGTAATACTTGGAATGTTCATTATTGAGTGCTTATTGTTTGAGACACAAACAGCTCTGAGGTTGTCCACTTCCTTTTTACAACAGTTGATCTTGGATGCATCAGACTTAGGTGGTGGATCTGGTACAAAAATAGATGAGGAAAAAAATGCAGTAAGTAATCAGACACTTTTTGTCTTTTTCCAAACTTAGGTCTGACATTCTAACTCTTTAATTCACTAATTATTAAATCACAAAGAAAAAAATATCTTAATGTTTATTTGTATTGAATTTTTACAAGGAAAACTCAAAAACAGATTAGCTTGAAATGAACAAAATTAGTTTTATATATATTTTATATTTTAATAGTTTTAGTGTTAAATTTATTCAATTATACTGTCAAAATTACTGTTTCATATTTGATCAAATCAGTGCAGCCTTGGTGAGCATAAGAGACTTCTTTAAAAAATATTAAAAAAAATATTCAAAACTTTTGATCAGTAGTGTATGTACATTTACCTTTAGATCATGAAAATGCAGAATTTATACAACAAAAAATTCTCATGGTGATGGAGAAAATAGGTATCTGTCTCTAATACTAAGATATAAAGTACAAGTCTAAGAATACTGAAATAGTCTAATTTGAGGAGGGTTTCAGGAACTTACAAGGGGGAGAGCTGGGATTTTTTGAACTTGGATGAACGTTGGATTGTGAATTTTGTCTATCGCTTTCTGAATGTGTATTTCCCACCATTCCATGGACCATGACCAGAAGTAGCAGGAGTGTCATATCTCTGTGGAACAAATTAGGATATCAATGACATTAATTCAATAAAATACAAAAAGACAAATCGATTACAACATATTGAATACGCAATAAAGAATGCATATAATACAAAAGATTTCAACTTCTGTATCAACTATTGTAAATGCAAATAGTTTATAAATAGTTTTAAAACACTACGTAATTATATACACTACACTACATAAAACATTCATGTAGGCTATACAGGCCTAATAGATGTATAATCAAAACATATATATTTTTTTAAATACACACATAACCTGTACTGTTTTTCTGGTCATCAAGGATGAAGTTGTGACAGCTCTGTGGAAAGTCTGCAGTTCACACATACCGAGAAATGAAGAACCAAACTCAAATTTTGTGGCTTCAGTCACACTCTATCGATGACGGAGTGCATTGGCAAGCCTTTGGTTTTGCATTTGGTTTTCAGCAATACAATGGCTATATATACACACATACATCTGTGTACAAATGAAAAAATTGCAATGGCCAGCACAAAAGGGCTATTTTACTATTTCAAATGACATTAACTGACATAATATAAGTAAATAATATTATATGAAATTACCAAATCCTCAGGACTACTGTTTCTTAAGGGTTAGGTATAACTTAGTTTCTTTCTGATTATATTGTAATACTGTACTCATTTTGGTAGCTGTGATTATTTTACAACATTACAAACATTTTAGTCTTTATCGTAGATAAACAAAACAGTTTCATTAAAAAATAAAGCAGTACAAAACATGAAGATAAAACTTCATACTTACAAAAAGTACTATGGCATTATCATGACACTCTATGTTCTAAATACCAAAAAAAAAAAAAAAAAAAAAAGATTATAACTTCCTTCTAAAGAATTGATTTGAATAAATGAGGACACTGATGGAAAGAGCAAACTATAATTTGACTCACTATGGAAAACTTGATAGCATTGCTTTGGAAACAAACATAAAAACATGTAAATAAAAAAGAATATTTAACAAAACTAATTTACAAAATGTAGCCATGTCATTTTACTTAATGCATTAGCAATGCACTAAATTGGGTTAACAATAAACTTAAAAGTAGGCTATGTTTTGCATTAGATAAAATAAATGTAGTATTTTACAGCTTTGAGAACTGATGTCGAAAATTTGTCACAATGGGTGTTATCTCTGGGTGTTTTCATAACCAAAACAGGATGTTCCATTATTAACATAATATAAAACTACTCATGTGAGATTCAGTAGTTGAAAATGAAATTGTCATTGTAATGTGTGTATATTAAATTGTGATTTTTTTTCTTCTTTTACCTCTCTCTCTCTCTCTCTATATATATTTATATATATTTACTGACTCTTTTGTAAAATGTAAGTTTTTATTTAATAGAAAAAGGAGAGAAATTGGGGATTAGGACATATTTCTATAGCTAATATTTATATTATTAATGTATTTTTGGGGGGAGTTACTAGTGTTTTGTAAATATAATTGTCACACCCTCACTCTGTTGGCACTGTTTTCACTGTAATGTTCGTTGTTATGGTTATTGATTTAATTTTGTCATTTTGTTCGGCTGTGTCTAGTTAATTAGCCTAAATTGCCTGTGTATTTAAAGTAAGTTCCTGTCTGTTCAGTTCTAGTTTGTCGGGTCTCGTTAACGTCTACGCGTGTTACCAACCTTCTATTTATGGGTTAACCTGTGTGGATACATTACAGACTGTTTATCTTCATCTTTATCTTCTTCATGCGTGTTCATAGACATGGTTACATGATATCTTATTGTCTACATGATATCTTATATCTTATTAAAAATCCTATTTTTCATAACCACAAGATGAAATCAAGATACATTTTTGTTGTAACTGTGGACTACATTGACAAGTGTGATGTAAAAGTTTTCACCATGAAGCTTACACTGGTGATGCACCAGAGAGAAAATTAATTTCACAGTAAATTATCTCATTTTCATCAGTAAGAAAAAAAGTGTTTTAAAGCTTGTTGTTTTGTCGAACATCACATTTATATATGACATGAGAAAAGTAGGGCCTGTAGATAGACAGTATGTGATATTTAAAATATAATTATTTTCAGAATGACATTTTTTTTTCTCAAACATAGTAAGTGGGGTGAAACGCCCCCAGGGAGTAATAGACAATTACTGTAGTTACTCTGTTCTGAACATCAAACCCTTTGTTTTTCCATCAAATTAACTAGTTGGTTGAATAAAAATATTTGGATTTTATATTTAAAAATTACCTCAAGTTAGCATCAGGTAGCTTCGTTTGAGCTTTATTTTATTTTAAGTTTTTCTTGTCTATTTGATTTTTAAATGTTTTCAATGACGTTTGGACTTCAGGCCTTCTTTTAACTCAGTTACATGTGTTGTATTGTGTGAATTTTGGATAGATTTATGAACTGAGAAATAAAAAAGTTGAACAGAAATAAACATGGACACTTAATAATGATGAACAGAAAAGAAAATATTACATATAAAATTATATTAAAGTATAAACTAACTTGTGCAATACAGTAAATAATCTTACACTACCCTTCAAAAGGCTTTTAAATTTTGGCGTACTTTTTTTCTCAGTATAGTGTTGCTATGGCAACTAGTAAATGCCGTAAATTTAGAAAAAAATCAGAGTGAGTGAAAAAAAATTCAGGGTGGGAGGAAAAATATTTTTCAGATTTTTTTGCGTTCCCTCGCAAAACATTTGCGTTCCCTCGCAAAGTTTTTTGCGTTCCCTCGCAAAACTTCTGCGTTCTCTCGCAAAACTTTTGCGTTCTCTCGCAAAACCGGTTGGGTTCGGACAAACACTTCCTGTTTACTCAGCTCAGTATGTTCACAACGGAGCGGGTCATATAAGTTTTATACTGAACTTGAACTCAAGTGGCCTATTATAGAAATACAGTCATTTAATTGCTTATAGTTTAATACGGAGCCCCTTAAGGGACATGGTGGTGAAAAAAATCAGAGTGAGTGAAAAAAAAATCAGGGTAGGAGGAAAAATATTTTTCAGATTTTTTTGCGTTCTCTCGCAAAACCAGTTGAGTTCGGACAAACACTATCTGTTAACTTTACAGCTTGTAGTGGTTCCTACATTGCACGTTCGCAATTGAGCGACTCATAGAGTTTGATTCTGAACTTGGACTCAAGTAGGCTATTATATAAATACATCAAGGCACGATTTTGGGACATTCTAAAATGTAAAACACTCTAGGACCAAGTTCAGTACACACCTTATATAGCAGAATAGCTCAGTATATAAACGTAACCCGCTAAATTGCACGTTAAACGCATCCCCCAGAAAGAAAACTTAACGGGATAATAGAGTATAAAAGGCCGAACTCGGTATACAGTTTGTTATACATTTTAAATGTAGGAAAGCAGGTAAGCCCCGAATATGAACAGAAAGCTCTAAATTGCATGTTAAGCCTTTTCCTCCCATAAAGAAAACGCGGCTTTATGAAGACGTTGATAAAAAAAGACCAAATATGGAATTATTAAAAATATACCCAATGTACCTTAGCTTAATATAAGAAGACAATGATATAAAAAGCCAAATGTAGGCTACATTTAAAATGTCACTTAATATTACCCTTTTTGTTGAACTGCTATATAAAATAAATGTTGCATTTGCAGTCGTTTGGATATTGCATTCTCCTATTTTAAACATGAAAAACAATAACTCGCACAGGGTATTTTTCTGTATGGAAGACAGTTTTTATATTTTGTGTATATATATTTTTACAGTTTTTATATTTCAGCTATTTGATCGCGCCGGCGCCTCGCAGCCTGTTCATTATTAAAATAATACACAGAATCACCCAAACAGATACAAAGTTACACTAGTCAGTTTAAATATTCTGTATTAGTCTGTGCCGTACAGTTTGAGCACCGGTCCAATCCACTGCGGCACATTTTTGTTCACTATGATTTTTTCATGTCGATATTGGAACGTTACAAAGCCCGGTTAATTTAATGGTTTAGCTGCAAATACATTGCGAATATGGAAACATTTGGATTTGTGCTGAAGGAGAGCAATACGTGAGCCCATACTTTCAGTTTCGCTTTAAATTATTTCTTTTAGTTTATTTATAGCTATAAGCTTATACCTATTATTATATACTGCATTATATTATATTTATTCGTTAAAAATGAATAAGTTATAGTTTTTTGGTTTTGGTTTTTGGTCTGTTCTGAATATGGTTAAATTTAAAGGATTTGCTGTGGAGTGCGGGGAACTAAAATATAGGCTATGTGTGTTTATAATGTTGGTATTATAACATGCTGTAGGCCTGCTGGTAGTATTATTTCTGAATAAAATGGGACTAATAGGCTACGTGACTCATTTGTTTTATTTTTCCTTTCAAAAACCTATTATTTATTTATTTTTTTTAAACAAGCAGCAAACAAATTAACCATGGTTACTATACTTATGTAACGGGGTTTTAGCCCGTTGTGTAGGGGAAAATGAATAACGGCTGCCCTGGCAGTTCGGATAGCGAAAGGATCTTAGTCCCCGTTCTCCAAGCTTTTTAGTCTCTTTACACACTTATGTATGTATGTGGTTTCTCACCTTACTGTGTTGTGTCACCAAAGATCGACAAGGGTAGGCTTCAGGTTTACACGGTAGCCTCCTGAAGTAATTTGCATATGTGAGAATACGGTCTGATATGCCCCTCCCTTCCCGGATCTAATAAAGTAAGTGAGACTCCCCTACTCCCTGACAGCTTTCCACAAAAAGATACACCATAGATAGGTGCAAAAGGAAATAAGATTTATTCTTTTAGATTTCCTTTTCCTATGATTACTTATTCTCACTGTTTGAGCAATCAAGTAAATAACAAAAGAATAAAAGGGTTTACAGTTGTTGTGTTGTCTTCTGAACTCACACCATCACCTTTCAATACAACAGTTGAAACGTTCACTTACAGTATGAGAAATCCCCTTTCAAACGTCAAAACGAAACACTTCCAATTTATCAATGTGTAAACTCACCAATTTTCAGTCTCAAATGATTACCTTCGAATAATCACATTTGAAGAATACAACAAATAAATAAATTAAAGCATTCACAAAGAAATCTCACTTTAAGATGAGCACTTATATGAGACGTTCTGTAGTGCACTTGAATTACCACAGTTCACTTATCAGTTCAGTCATCCAAAAAAAAATGGGGAAAATGAAGAAAAATACCAAATAATGAATTGGAGTGCGTTGTCTGGACGTGGGGTGCGTTGAAATAAGCTGAAGATCACGTAGCTGAAGTGGTTAACTTTAAAAATTCACTCAACTTTGTAAAGATGTTCCACAGATGAAATGTATATTAAAAAAACAGAATTAAACTGGAGACGAGATGAATCAAATTGAGATGTCACTTGGAGGGCAGGGCAACAAAACAATCTGCAAACTTGAATCTTCTAAAAGTTACGTCTCTGCATCAACCTTATCTTACAGCGGTCGCAGTCTCACACGTGCGGGAACTCAAATACACGCGAATAGTCCCGTTGAACGTTATTTCTTGGCGCTGCCTTCAATCAAAACACGAGACATGCAAAATGCAGCAAAATAAATACGTTACCAGTCTATTCGGATGACGAGAATCAAGCGGGGTTTGCACTTTAAGCGTATTCACAGTTTTCGTGGCCTTCACTTTATATTACTGCGTCACTACCACAGCTAACGCGAACCACGAAAACAAAACAGAGATAAACTCTTTTCTACTATTAGCGCGAGTCACTCTCAACACTTTCACTTTGTGCTGTCGTCCTTTATCCGACGTAAGCCTCGATAATCTTCCGTTGAAGCAACTTTATCGAATGAGCTTCCCATAAAGACACGACACGACACGACACTCAATTCTATGTGCGACACACTCATATAAAGCGCTCTTCTAATCCCCTCTTCTTCGGCTCTCTTCTTCGGCTCTTTAGGCACGCACAAAAACTGGATCACTCGTCAAAATAAAAGTACCTCCAAAAATTAATCACTTCTTTAAACGAGTATATATTTATATATTTATATATCCGTCACATTCCCCCCTGCTAAACCCTGCCACTCCATTGACATCTCCAGCAGGTTCATCTCTGAAACACAAAATAACATATTAGCATCACGTTAAACACCTATAACTTTGTCATTACTCAGTTACAGAAACCTCTGAATTCTTCTCTGACATCTATTTCACAACATAATCATGTCTGTACTTCACAGGCAAGATACCCTTGTTTTGCCTCTGAGAACGTCTGAGTTCAGGAATACTTTCTCCTTCAGCTTCTGAGATATCAGCATCATCTGACTCATCTTGTACTCTCAACTCTGATTCTGCTACTACATTCTGATTCTCATTACCGTCACCCTGTTCTACTTCCTCTGACTCCCCTTGACCCACCCTTGTGTGTGCATGGTAAGTGGGGTGTTGTGAAGTTTCAGGAAAGCAGACAATGTCTGACATGTCTGTTTCTGTTCTGTCTCTCATACTGCGTCGGCAACGCGGTGTTGTGGGTGATGGCAATGAACAGTGCCGAAGCTGATCTCGGTGTACTACCTTTGTAGAACCTCCCTTTCTGGTTTGATGGTGAACACAGGTATGTCTGCGTGGTTTTGCTTTATCACTATGTATGGTGTGTTTTCCCATTTATCCTGAATTTTGTTTCTACCACGGTGTTTGTGATTGCGCAGTAGCACCCGATCTCCAGGCCTTACAAGAGCTCCAAATGACTTGCGGTCATAAATCCTCTTTCTCTTTCTGGAAGCCTCTTGAGAGGCTGCACTGGCCACCTCCACAGCCGTCTTCAACCTTGCATGATGACCTTTCACCCAGTCATCCAGGTTATCCACTTCATCCTCTTCTAGATCTTTCTCCCCAAAAATGTCCATTGGTAAGCGTGCATCCCTCCCGAACATTAAATAGAATGGAGAATACCCAGTAGATGAATGAACATGACTATTGTAAGCCAGTACCAGCTCTGGAAGGTGAGTTTTCCAATCTCTCTTTTTCTCTGGTGGCAAGGTTCTTAACAAATCGTGCATAGTACGATTGAATCTCTCACATTGAGAGTTTCCCTGAGGATGGTATGGGCTTGTACGACTTTTTCCTATACCATAGATCCTGCAAAGCTCTTTGATCACGCTAGCCTCAAAACACCTGCCCTGGTCAGAATGCAGGCGAGCCGGGCAGCCGTAATAAACGAACCAGTGCTTGAGCAAGGCCTTTGCTGTTGTGTTTGCTGTCTGATTCCTGGTAGGAACAGCAACTGTGAATCTGGTAAACATATCGGTAAGAACAAGCACATTTTCATACCCTCCAGCAGACTGTTCAAGCTGTGTATAATCCATCGCCAGGACCTCTAATGGAGCTGAAACATTACTGCAGGTCATAGGGGCTCGAAGTCTGGGAAAAACATCTTTGGCCAGTGTACATCTCTTGCACTGCCTTATCCAGCCTGGAACATCCGTAGCCATGGTAGGCCAGTAATAACTTCGTCTCATTCGGGTCAACGTACTTCTCTCTCCGAAATGACCTCCGTGTTCATGTTGTCCCTCATACACTTCACGCTGTAGAGGTCCTGGAACAACCATCTGCCAGATCTCTTCTCCATCCCTAGGATCTAGGATGCGTCTGAACAACACTCCCTGACGCAGCTTAAGACGGTCAAACTCTTTGGCAAGCCTTTTCAGTTCTGGCTCCATACAACTGCGATCCATTCTACTTGGTCTCTTGTTCTCAGATACTGCTTTATAAATGGGTCCAATCACAGGATCGTTTTTCTGCTGCTTTCCTATCTCGTTCCAGCTATACCCAGTTATTTCTCCTCTTATTGATGCTTGCACTGCAGCTTTACCTTCAGGTTCCTCTTGATCAATCCTCTTGCCTGGCCACAAACATGCCCTCACCTCATCAGCTCCTAGCCAGATGAAATCCTTCCCATCATCGTCCTTCTCCGGTTCCTCCCTGGAGGGAATCCTTGACAGCGCATCTGCATTCGTGTTGTGTCGGCCAGGTTTATAGCATACTTCAAAGTTGTATTCTGCCAGCTGCGCTACCCAGCGTTGCTCAACCGCTCCAAGATTAGCTGAGTAGAGGTACCGTAGCGGGTTATGGTCAGTAATCACAGTAAATTTTGAATACATAAGGTATTCTCTAAATTTTTCTGTGATCGCCCACTTTAAAGCAAGCAGTTCCAACTTGAACGCACTATAGTTTTTGTCATTTTTCTCCGAACCTCTTAGACCTCTGCTGGCATATGCCACGACACGCTCAATCCCTTCCTGCTTCTGGCTGAGGACAGCCCCCAATCCTTGGCAACTCCCATCTGTGGTGAGTGTAAAGGGCTCACTGAAGTCAGGATATGCCAGAATTGGTGGGGACATCAAACACCCTTTCAACTCATCCAATGCGGTCTGGCATTCCTGGCTCCAAGTGAACGTTACAGGGGTCTTGTTTCTCTTTCCCCCACTTACCAGCGCATGTAGCGGTTTGGCAATTTGAGCGAACCTTGGGACAAATCTTCGGTAATAGCTCATAAAACCAAGCACTTGCCTGACTTCTCTCACGTTTCTGGGAACTGGCCATGTTTCCAGCGCTTTAACTTTCTCATCATCCAATTTAATGCCTTCTGCGGAGATCCGGTGCCCTAGAAACTTTACTTCAGGCCTTAGAAGAAAGCATTTACTTGGCTTTAACTTCAGACCATGTTGCCTCAGACGATTAAAGACAAGTTCTAACCTCTCACAGTGGCTTTCGAAGTCTCTGGAGAAAATAATGACATCATCCAGATAGACCAGAAGAACGTCAAAGGCCAAGTCACCTAGCACCACCCCCATAAGGCGCTGAAAGGTGGCCGGAGCGTTGCACAACCCAAACGGCATCCTGGTCCACTCAAACAGCCCAAATGGGGTGGTGACAGCTGTCTTCTCTCTATCCTTCTCACTCACAGCTACCTGGAAATACCCGGCAGTCAAATCCAGCGTAGAGAACAATTTGGCGTTGCCCAACGCGTCCAAGGACTCGTCCACCCTTGGAAGCGGGTATGCGTCTTTATACGTCACTTGGTTCAGCTTTCGATAATCGCAGCAAAAGCGCACGCTGCCATCTTTCTTCATAACGATAACTGCGGGTGATGCCCAGGGGCTACTGCTCTCTTTGAGGACTCCTTGGGACACCAGATTCTGGACATGCCTCTTGACTTCCTGGAATATCTGCGGTGGTACTCTACGATGACGCTGCTTTATCGGTGGTGCTTCACCGGTAGGGATATCATGCACCACAGCCGTGGTGTAACCATAATCTTGGTCATCTCTGGAAAACACATCTCTGTGCTTTGATAACAACTTAGCAATCCTTTCACATTGTGTTGCTGTGAGACCTTCATAGTTTATTTCAACAGGAACTGATGGCTGCGTGAGTAAGTTTTTGTCAGCCTGGAACTTGTCTTGCTTCAATTCTTTGACATGAAGTACGCCGTCGTCTTCCTCGAATTCAAGAACATCCTTTGTGACCACCTCCTTTGGCTTATAAACGGAAGCCACTCTAGCTCGGGGTGCAATTCTAACGGCTTTTCCACTTAAGTTCACCATACGCACAGGAACCTTTCCACAGTCCGTTTCAGCGAGAACATGAGCCACGAAGAGTCCCTTCGGCAAACTTGTTCCAACTGCAGGCTCGACTAGCACATTACTCTTCACCCTAGGTGACACTCCACAGAGTCCCTCAAGTACCTTCTCACAGCGGGGAGGAATAGTGACAGCTTGTCTTCCAGCAATCTTAACATACCCAATCCTTCCATCAGGTCCTAGACGTGCTGCTTCCTTCTCAACTCTCGCAAGTATCCTCAGGACTTGAGCTTCATCTCGCTGACTATACTTGTCTACCTTTTCCATCCCCTCTGATGGGATGAACAGAGACTGAACTTCACTAAGTATATTCATACCGATGATCCCAGACACTCCTTTCATTTCCTTGACGTCAGGGCTTGAGTCAGTCAGAACAAATATACACTTCCTAGGAAGCACTTTTCCCAGACATTCCACATCGGCCTGCAAGCAACCTAAGACAGGAATATCTAATCCGTTGGCCGCTGTCAGTTTAACCCAGCATGCGGACGACAACTTCAGCTTTTGCTCCCCAAAGTGCTGTCTGAAGTGCGACTCTGAGATGGTGGACACCTCTGACCCGGTATCTAAGAGGCACTTGGTCTTGACACCTGCTATCTTCACCTCAACAGTGAGACAATCCCCAAAAGCGCTATTCTTCAGTTTTTCAGTAGTCTCATCAGCCAGCCATTCTGCCGTGTGGCATCTAATTAATGAGGGCCCCGGGCTTTTCTGTACTGCTCCTCCAGAATCTTTCTCTGTAACTTCTGTTGGCTCTACTGTACACTGTGGTGGAGTTGGTCCTCTTCCCGCCTTGCCACCTTGTGGACAATAGCGACTGGTATGTCCGGGTTCGCCACATGAATAACAAATATAACGGCCTTCACTGTCTTTTAACGGTTGTTTCTTTGGACGGACCTGCTGTGGCCTATATCTCTCCTTTGCATGAACGGCTTGATATAATTCCTCTTGACGAGCAGCTATTTTCTGGATCGCCTCATGCAATTTCTCCAGCGACAGAGCATCCTGTGCCGCAGCAGCATTCACTACTCCTCTGGCACGAGTACTGGATCTTACATTACTAGGAGGCTGCGCTTCTTCCTCCTCTGACCAGGTAATTGCTGCTTGCATCAATTGCACAAAACTCAAATCCGGCTCAGCCTTAATTCTGCGCTTCATCTCTCGACGCAAGAAGTCATCTTTAAGGCCTAGCACCAACTGCTCTTTCAGAACTTTTTCAGCATCTGCCACTCTACCTGGCTCTCTGCGTTGAACACGATTAAGTCTTTCTCGAAGATCATATGCATAGGAGCGTATTGTTTCTCCTGCATTCTGAGCACGGTCATAGAAATCTTTGAGCCTCGTACCTATGGGAACTTTATCTCCATAGGTGTCAAGGAGAACAGTGAAGATGTTTTCAACAGACTCCTCTTTTCCGTCCATCATGAACTTTACTGTTGCTTTGGCCTCATCTTTTAGGTGCTGTTTCACCAGCTCAACCCGGTCCTCAGTGGGCACCCTCATGACCTGAAACGCAGACTTCATCGATGCGACCCATTCTTCAATACTCAGATCCCCAGGTTTTGACACGCAACCAGTGAAATCAGGGAGCTTACGGTCCCGAGGGATATAAATGGCAGCTGGGGTCGTTTGCGCAGAGGCCTGGCTCTCAATTACCACCTTTGCTAGGGATAGGGCTTCTCTCTGCTCTGCCCTGGCCTGGTCAAGTGCCCCTGCCTGCTCAGCAAACCTCCGCTGCATCTCTGCCATATCTTTTCTTAGTTCCTCTAGTTCAGACATCTTCTTTACTGGACAATAAACAACTTGTGGGCCTGGGGACGTATGACTACTTAAATCCGCTTAACTCGATCCTGTTCGTGACGCCACTTTTGTAACGGGGTTTTAGCCCGTTGTGTAGGGGAAAATGAATAACGGCTGCCCTGGCAGTTCGGATAGCGAAAGGATCTTAGTCCCCGTTCTCCAAGCTTTTTAGTCTCTTTACACACTTATGTATGTATGTGGTTTCTCACCTTATTGTGTTGTGTCACCAAAGATCGACAAGGGTAGGCTTCAGGTTTACACGGTAGCCTCCTGAAGTAATTTGCATATGTGAGAATACTGTCTGATATGCCCCTCCCTTCCCGGATCTAATAAAGTAAGTGAGACTCCCCTACTCCCTGACAGCTTTCCACAAAAAGATACACTATAGATAGGTGCAAAAGGAAATAAGATTTATTCTTTTAGATTTCCTTTTCCTATGATTACTTATTCTCACTGTTTGAGCAATCAAGTAAATAACAAAAGAATAAAAGGGTTTA
Source organism: Labeo rohita (assembly GCF_022985175.1). Classification (NCBI taxonomy): domain Eukaryota; kingdom Metazoa; phylum Chordata; class Actinopteri; order Cypriniformes; family Cyprinidae; genus Labeo; species Labeo rohita. The sequence goes on from NC_066875.1 coordinate 8,384,814, forward strand.
CAGTTGTTGTGTTGTCTTTTGAAATCACACTATCACCTTCCAATACAACAGTTGAAACGTTCACTTACAGTATGACAAATCCCCTTTCAAACATCAAAATGAAACACTTCCAATTTGTCAATGTGTAAACTCACCAATTCTCAGTTTCAAATGATCACCTTCGAATAATCACATTTGAAAAATACAACAAATAAATAAATTAAAGCATTCACAAAGAAATCTCACTTTAAGATGAGCACTTATATGAGACGTCCTTACTTTAAACGTTTACTCACAGTTCTGTAGTGCACTTGAATTACCACAGTTCACTTATCAGTTCAGTCATCCAAAAAAATGGGGAAAATGAAGAAAAATACCAAATAACGAATTGGAGTGCGTTGTCTGGACGTGGGGTGCGTTGAAATAAGCTGAAGATCACGTAGCTGAAGTGGTTAACTTTCAAAATTCACTCAACTTTGTAAAGACGTTCCACAGATGAAATGTATATTAAAAAAAACAGAATTAAACTGGAGATGAGATGAATCAAATTGAGATGTCACTTGGAGGGCAGGGCAACAAAACAATCTGCAAACTTGAATCTTCTAAAAGTTACGTCTCTGCATCAACCTTATCTTACAGCGGTCGCAGTCTCACATTTGCGGGAACTCAAATACACGCGAATAGTCCCGTTAAAAGTTATTTCTTGGCGCTGCCTTCAATCAAAACACGTTACCAGTCTATTCGGATGACGAGAATCAAGCGGGAGTTGCACTTTAAGCGTATTCACAGTTTTCGTGGCCCATACTTTGTATTACTGCGTCACTAACAGCTGACGCGAACCACGAAACCTAAACAGAGAAAAACACTACTTTCTATTATTAGCGCGAGTCACTCTCAACACTTTCACTTTGTGCTGTCGTCCTTTATCCGACGTAAGCCCCGATAATCTTCCGTTGAAGCAACTTTATCGAATGAGCTTCCCATTAAAGACACGACACGACACGACACTCAATTCTATGTGCGACACACTCATATAAAGCGCTCTTCTGATCCCCTCTTCTTCGGCTCTCTTCTTCGGCTCTTTAGGCACGCACAAAAACTGGAACACTCGTCAAAATAAAAGTACCTCCAAAATATCACTTATACATTTATATATTTATATATCCGTCATCACTTCTTTTTCTGTGGGGAAACGAGTATATTGAGAGTATATATTTATATATCATTTATTAATACCGGCCTCCGCTGTCACTGTTTTAGTACATTAATCCACATAGCGTTTTAGGATTTTCCCAAATCGTGCCTTAAACTATAAGCAATTAAATGACTGTATTTCTATAATAGGCCACTTGAGTTCAAGTTCAGTATAAAACTTATATGAACCGCTCCGTTGTGAACATACTGAGCTGAGTAAACAGGAAGTGTTTGTCCGAACCCAACCGGTTTTGCGAGAGAACGCAAAAGTTTTGCGAGGAAACGCACAGTTTTGCGAGGGAACGCAAATGTTTTGCGAGAGAACGCAAAAAAATCTGAAAAATATTTTTCCTCCCACCCTGAATTTTTTTTTCACCACCATGTCCCTTAAGGGGCTCCGTATTACGTATAGTGGCATATGACAGTATGCATAATATATTGTAGGCATGATCAGTTTTATGACGGTTAGTGCTGTTTGTATATTATTTTATTGTTGTGTTAAAATACAGAAAGTACGAGATATTACTGATTAATTAATTTTCTTTGCTGTTTTGATTAAATTAAATTAAATTAAATATGACACAATAGCCTTTTTAGAAAAAAAAAAAAGGATTGGGTTCTGAAGTTTATGGAGTTTACAATTAGATTTGGAGGTTTAAGATTTAGGTTGTATTTCAGTATACTGTTTGAAAAAATATTTGTTTTTATTCACCAGCAGTACTTTAAGTTAGCATGACTGTTGACTTCAAGCTCTTGTTCTTAAACATAAGCAAGAAAAATAATAATGCATAATAAACGAACAGAATAAATGAATAAATAATTAATGATAAATTAATTATATATTTAAGATGCTAAAAATAATCAAATTAAATAAATGGCTAAAAACTAATGATTACAAAATTATATGAATAAATGATTATAAATTAATTTGATGCAGCCCACAGTATGCGTTTGATGATCCTTAGATACTTCAAACTATTCATGTGGCCCATTTTTAACTTATGCTATTTATTCAAAGCTGTCTGTAAAATTAATGCTGTAATATTTTTTGTGCACTTTCTTTTTTATATACATTGTAATATTACAATTGATACAATTTTGTATCTCAGTTTTCATAAAAACATTTAAAGTAATGTGTATCTTTTCTGTCTGTCAGTGTTGTCTATATTTTTAAACCGCAGGGAAAAAATGGAAATAAGTAAATAATAAGCAATATGTAATAATAAATAAATAATAATATTCTATTTTATTTTATCCCCTGCCGAATAAGGTATTCCCCATTATGATTTGTTCGTCTGAACACTAGGTGGAGCCAAACTTCCATCTCTGAATGCATATAGACTCCTCATAAAAAGCGCACTCTCGTGAAGGTTGTAATTTAATTGGACAGAACTTTTATTTAATACAAACACCTCCAAATATGATGACACGCTTTAAAAAATATAAAGCAATATATTTTCTTTTACAAAGACCAATTTACTGTTTATGTGTGAATAAATAAAACAAAACAAACAAACAAAATTGATACATTTTCTAAGCAAATTCATGTAAGTTTGTCAGAGTACTACATATGATCTGAATAATGGAAGTCCATTTCCACCACATAAGAAGAGAAATCATGCATTGGAAAGTCTAAATGACATACTTAAAGGGGTCATCGGATGCTAAGTTCACTTTTTCATGTTGTTTGAACATTAATGTGTGTTGCCAGTGTATGTACAAATCTACCCTATAATGATAAAAATCCATGCAGTGGTTTTTAATTAATCTGTAAAAATAATATCCCCTTTTTCAAATCGAGCCATTCTCAGATGCCTGTCGGTGTGATGTCACACTCACAGAGGCCGCTCCCACGATAGTTGATTGACATGAGCGTCTTATCTCAGACCAGTGGCGGTTCTACACGAAGGCCTAGGGAGGCCCGTGCCTCTGTAGACATGTCCCTGGCCACCCCTGTGCTGACCAAATAAAGCAATTATGAATTTATTAAGATTTTACACACGAGCGCCAAAAGCGGAACTAATGCGACGCATCGTTCTACACGGGTAAATTAGAGCGGCGCACCGAAACACTGTGGCGCTGCTCGGTGAATGAGAGCGCAGCAACAACTAACGGTGTATTTCCACTACAGCGTCAAAACCACGCTCAGTGCCGCCGGCAACGCTACAACGCCACTGCTTTGGGGCGTGTGAACTTTAGGGCAGAGGACGCCTCTGTTTACACCCTATTTGCGTTTTATCTTCGACTTTTAAGGCCTGTTCGCAAACTAAACACTAGCATATAACGAAAGCATGCAAAGTGCATTTACTTTTGCATGACTTGTTCAATGATATGTGATTTCATCTTAGTAATCCACCAGTTCCGCAAACACTCGGAAGCATACGTCAGAATCTACTTTTCAAAGCGATTGGTTGACGCCCGGCGTTTCCGCTCGAGATCTGCATAAAGTTCAGGAATGCCCCATCTTTTTGACACTCTCAGCCGCTCTAAACGCTTTCTCCGTGCCGCTTTCAATCCCATAATGCACCTCAAGAGCGTTTACGCTCAGCTTCCACAGGAATGAATGGAAAACGCTCCACTCCGCTCAGCTTGCTACGCTGTAGTGGAAATACACCGTAACGGTGTATTTCCACTACAGCGTAGCGAGTGGAGCGGAGCGAAGCGTTTTCCATTCATTCCTATGGAATCTAAGCTTAAACGCTTGCGCAGTGCATTATGGGATTGAAAGCGGCGCGGAGAAAGCGTCGAGAGCGGCTTTTTACCAGCAATTTTACACGCCCCAAAGCAGTGGCGTTATAGCGTTGCCGGCGGCGCTGAGCGTGGTTTTGACGCTGTAGTGGAAATACACCGTAAGGCCTCGATCACACCGAACGCGTTTTTACAGCGAGAGGCGCCTTTTTTGAATTGTGTTCTATTGGCAGTGAGCGTTATGCGCCGCGGGCGCCTCGCGTTTTTGCCGGAGCGCTCTGAGCACCTGAAGTTGAAAAAAAAGCAACTCTGAGCGGAAAAGCGCCCGACGTCATAGCGTTTTTTTCCATTGTCCAATCGAATGAATGGAGAGGCGGGCCTTCTATTGTAGTGACGAAAGTTTTACCGTTGCCTAAAAAGTCCGGAGACTGCAGTGATGGAGGAGAAATTTTTGGTGTCTATCGCGGGTTACCCTAAACTGTGTTTTTTAAGGTTTTTGCTGATATGACAGTTTACTAAACAGCTAAAAACCAAAGATTTTAGAGCGCTGGCGCTATAATCCTTTGATTAGATTGACAGGACGGCTGATTTGATGGTTGCCTAGCAACATAAAAAACCACAACGCACTGCTCTTTTTTGAAAAAGTCACCAGAAAGAGGCAGTGCGGTGCGCCTCGCGTTTTTAGAACTAAAAAACGCGTTTGGTGTGATCGGGGCCTAACTACTCTTGGATAGAGGAGCTACGATTCATTTCTCCTGTTGCAAGAGGCGAAGGTAAGCGAAACAATTTCATCTCGTGAGTGACTTGTTGTTCTTGCACATAACCGTGTTACTTTTGTTTTTCACACTGATAATGAAATCAAGTTTGTAAATGGCTGGTTTCGAGATGTTTAAAAGCTTGGTAACACTTTTACATTTGTTACTGTATTTGTTAATCTTTGTTAACGTTAGTTAATAAAAATATACAGCTGTTCATGTTAGTTCCATAATAAATGTTTGTATGATTTTAAAGTAAAATAAAGTTTATAATCTTTAAATATCATTTGTTGTCATTTTTTAATGTGCCCCTCTGGTTAAACACTGGCCCCTTCTTGGCCCCCCTAGTAAAATTTGTCTAGAACCGCCACTGCTTCAGACCAGCTATCACAGTTCAGTAACTTTCCGTGTTTTGATGCCAGAGCAGGGATGTAAGTTAGAAAAGAATATCTCCGATGGAGGTGTTGTGTTGCTGGATGTAATAATGAACATAGTGGTCGTCATTTACTTCCGACATCCGAGCTGCTGAAGATGCAGTGGATTAGGTTTGTTTGTGAAGGGAATGTGCCTCCCCATCTACATATATCCCTTTATGTGCACACGAATCATTCATGATCCAGCTTCACTTACAGCAGAAGTGAGTATAAGGTTTTTTTAATGAATCTTTGCGATCGCCTTTCCTTGTAACGTGGTAGTTAGCGGCTAATGTAAACAAGACCGTCTTTCCACAGACAGTAGAGAGGGGCGGGGCGAGCAGAGCTCATTTGCATTTAAAGGAACAACCCTTTAGAATGGGATGATTTTTGGAGAGCTGATTTTGGCAAGGTAAAAAGGGTGTTGTTTTACAAAACCATTGAGCATTTTTAATCAAAGTATATTATAGACTTTTCATTAAGACCCTAAAGAATCAAATCAACTTGTGGAAAATGGGCATCCGATGACCCCTTTAAGTCGTAATTGTAACATAAGTTGAAATTGACTTAAAAGGTTCCCCTAATGTTTTATTTTATTTTATTTTATTTTATTTTTATTTTTATTTTTGTGAGAACCAGGAAATAACATTCTGGGAACGTTCTTTCTAGGTTTTATTTTTTGCAACCATAAAATCAGGTTCTCAGAACATTGCGTTTTATTGGTTATTTTTGTGGTTATTTTTTAATAACCTTTAAAATTTTTTATTTATAAAAAATAATTTATACAGAATGTTCCCTAATGGTTATTTTTAGGTTACTACTAGTCAGCATTTGAAGTGGACTAAAACCTTTAATCACAGTTAACCTAAAACCAAAACAATATCTGTTCTTGTATTAGGACAACTTTGACTTGTTCATTTATTGATCTCTTTACTGAATGATTACTTCAAATGAATACAGTTATGAGAGTAAGTATAATTTCAGAGGGATTTGACATAACAGAAGAGAACATGAAGATTTTGTTTACAGATCAAAAAACGAATGTCCGACTTCTGGGAACCAAAAACTAACATTCTGGAAATATCATATTAACATTAGCAGAATGTTGCATTAATGTTGTACAAGCCAAAATCTGACATTCTATTTCCATGATGAAAACTTTCAAAATAACATTCTGGGAACCAAAAACGAACATTCTGCGAATGTTATTTTAACGTTAAGGGAACTTTAGAATAACGTTCTACAAACCTGTAAATGGTATACTTTATTAACTTTTTAATTCTGTACTGTGAACTGTGTACTAAAGTTGGTCCATCAAACTGACAAAAAATTTGTTTTAGAATGTCCCAAATAGGCCTAGTCTTCACAAATCAGAGATTAGACCATCTTGTGTCTTGTCAGACCAATACAAAGTCATTGAAGTCTGTGTAAAGCAGTAATTCACATAGATTCACATATAATGTACTGACCCCCTTGTCATCCAAGATGTTCATGTCTTTCTTTCTTCAGTCGTAAAGACATTATGTTTTTTGAGGAAAACATTTCAACATTTTTCTCCATATAATGGATTGAGAAAGGCAAGACGAGCCTTTGAGATTAAAAAGTATTTAAATTGTATTTTTTTAAATGAAAATAACAGATTGTTTCACTAGATAAGACCCTTATTCCTCGGCTGGGATCGTTTGAAGCCGCATTTAAACTGCATTTTTGAAGTTCAAAATTGGGGCACCATATCAGTCCATTATATGAAGAAAAATGCTTAAATGTTTTCCTCAAAAAAACGAAATTTCTTTACGACTAAAGGAAGAAAGGCATGAACGTCTTGGATGACAAGGGGTGAGTATATGTGAATATTTGTTTTGGAAGTGGACTTCTCCTTTAAGTTAGAATTTTGACTTTTGAAGTCATAATTTTGACTTTTTATCTCATAATTTTAACTTTGAAAGTCATATTTTTGAATTATTACATGTGCCTTTATGTCATAATTTCAAATGTTAAATTTTAAATTCATATCTTGTAATTCGACTTGTCATAATTTTGACTTTCTATGTCATAATTGTTTACTTTTTTTCTCTCATAATTAAAGACAGTTTGACTTTTTAAAATTTATAATCTAATAATTATGACTTTTAAAGTCATTATTTACTATTATTTATTTTATGGCTTACTTAGTAAGTTTGACTGAGTAAGTCATAGTTTCAACTTTTTATCTTGTAATTATGATGTAAGTATGTTGTAACTTTGACTCAGTACCTAATAATTTCAACTTTTTATCTCGTAATTATGACTTAAGATTGTCAGAATTTTGACTTTTTAATGCATTTATTTATTTATTTTATAGCATTTTTCACAATCCACTTTACACAGAACAGTGTTACAACTGCCAGTAAGATGGCTAAAGTGGACAGCGGCAATGAAAAGATGCAACAAAATATTCTAGATGAAAGAACTACAAAGAAAAATAGATCAACATTTAGAAATAAATATTTACTCTTTATAATATCATTTGCAGATTCCCTTCAGTGCCCTCTTACATTTACCGGGAGCTCTGTGGAGCCCAAATTGAAAACCACAATGATCCAAATGAATAAAATAATAATGAACTAGAGTGAGATGTAAGTGTGCAATGTTATCAAACAGCCGTTGGTTATTTTGTAGTCACATATTCTTCATTACTGTTGAAGTTGACTTGAATGGCTCCATTTGATGAGCTGTGTTCCTCTTTCTGTGTTTGACACATGACAGTCCAAAACCACAAGAAAATATAGACACCTAGAGGATGAAATGAACAGTATTAATGTTGGATAAAATATTTTATCAGGTGTTTCTGCTTCGCATTGTCAATTTAGGGCTAAAACCCCAAATCAAATAAATAAACAACTGGCAAAAGGGTCTAAAATATTCATTAAAATTAATTAAAAAAATGATGTCAACATTATAATATATTATAATATAATATTTTAAATAGTCAGTCAAATTATATGCTTAATTATCATAAAATGATGTTTGTCCACTTCATGAGGTCAAACTAATAAGACATAAACTTATAATAATACATTAACTCTAACTAATGTTAACATGTGAATTATGCTGTGAATGTGTAACTTCCTAGCAATAAAAATGAAACATAAAAAATAAAATAAAAAAATAATAATAAAAAAAAAAAAAAATAAATAAATAAATAAATACCAGAACAGGTAACAGGATTGGAGACTCTGACTAAATTAAATGGTTACTCAGTTCCATAAATTGGGAAAAAAGGTAAAATATCAGTTTTCTTGCAATAATATTGCTGCTAGCAACGTTGAATAGTTGAGCTTGATGTTTACATTTAGTGCTACAATTTGTGCAAAATTTGAGAAAATTTAGATCATTTTTTTGTTTTCCTGCAATGCTGTAGAAAGGTTCAAAATTGTTATTTCCTGGGTGTCACAATGTTATGAACTATAAAATTGTGGCATCCAAGAAATGACATCATCATGCAGGGCTGCATCCAAGTGGTCAGATTTTGTTTATGGACATTACTGCCTTTAATCCACAGACTGGGCAAACGGTCCTCAGTGCGTTCAGGACTTTCTGGAGCACAAACTTTCTCTGTTGCATAATGACATATGTGCTTGCGTATACTCAGCTGACACAGTTTATTTACAATAGAGAAGGAGGACTTGTGTGTGGACTTTCACCAGCAGTACTACCATTTAAAGCTAAAAATGTAAAAATCACAATGTTGATGATCATTGTGAAAGAGGTTAGAATTTAATTTTATGCACAGCCCTACTTGTGTGAACCAGTGTACTCTGACCAAGAACAGTCACTGTAACTTTTACATTGTGACCTGTAGACGTTGGTGCTGCTGGTGAAGGTCTGCACCACTGATCTATAATAGAGAACTGGATAGCTCATGACGTCATAGAAGTGAAGCCACTGCGCCGCCATATTGCTATTCCCTAGTATTCGCAAACATTCTATTGAATGAATGGGAAATAATACGACTTTAATGAGAAAACATCACCTAACAAGTCAGCGTTTTCATATCTGACGTCTCACTGTACATTCTCACAGCTCAAACGTCCTAAGCATGTAAACGTTTATTGTTTAATGTCGGGAATTCCCTCTGCTTATTAAAAATATACATTACAGTAGCGAACATCATGAACATGATAAACATCGGACGTTCACCATGTTTACAAATGACAAAATGCTCATTCTAAAAACTGAAAAAATTATGCTTTGTATACATATAATTTGCCTTGCACAGTTTGTGCTGTTTTGTTATAGTAATTTTATTCGTAAGGTTACAGGCTAAATGCATGTTTCAACAATGATTTCGTTAACATCATTCTGAAGCAGGTAATGATTTAAACGTTTAATTCAGCCTACATAACATTCGTGTTGAGATAAATGTTAATAATAAAGGTTAATAATGCAAAAATGTTAAATATAACATTTACATTTTAAAATGATTTAAATAACTAAAAAGATAAAATGAAAATGAAACTGTCAGCAGATGGCGTTAAGTCACTGATTTTATCACTGAATCATTTTTTCAGGAATGAAGCGACTCTCTTTAGGAATGTGTAATTGAATCAATGACTCAGATTCGTTTAAAAACGCCCGTTCATTCATAAACGGAACACATCTGTGTTTGAATAGAGATGCCGCTTGTTGTGACTTTGTTTCAGACTATTTTCATTGACGAAATTGAGCAAAATCAGGTAGTGTTATAGTCAGATAAATGTAATTTAAGGCACTTAATATAATAAAATTTGCGCAATCTTTAAGAGTTTAAAATAGATGTTGCTCACTTAGGGACATTAAAATATGCACATCATAACTTGGAGGAATAACGCTGACTAATTTCATTTGGTACGGATTTAAAGACATCATGCTTTATTTCCAAGATTTGAATTTCAATACAGCATAGAGCAATACAACAGGCTTGTATTGTATTTTTTATTATATGTTCGAATCAATTTTAGATACTAATTCCAGATATATGTTCATGTTTACTATTTCCTGCGTAATTCCTTATGTTAAGAAATATATTTTGTGTTAAGATCAGAACTGTGTCGGCAAATGCGCAGCTGACACACCCACCTGAACGATTTCAAAACATCGCTTATCCTGTTCGAAAAGACGATAAATACTGTAGATAAGATTTTAAGTAAAAATTAATTTACATACACATATCATAAAAACTAGTCCTGTGTGACTGATACGCTTAAAATCGGGTGATTTCAGGTCAGTGGTTTAGCTGTGCGTCAATGGTGCTCTCTGCCGGTAGGGAATAGTAAGATGGCGGATCGAACACTTCCGGTGGCTTCACTGCCTCATGGCAGTTTAGAACGCAATGAGCGATCCAGTCATATATATAGATCAGTGGTCTGCACACAAGTCCACACTGTCTGTAATAAACAAACAGTGTCAGCTTATGTGCATGCGCCCATGCATACGTCATTATTCAATAGTCGTGAACGCGCTGAGAACTGTTTGCCCAGGCTGTGGATCAAAGCTAGCAATGCTGTAAATAATGTTCAGTTTCTTGCACAGAGCAATCGTTTGGCTTCATAAGACCTCAGTGTACCATCAGGAGCCACAGGTATTCATTTGAGCCTGTCTGTATATGTTTTTTGACACTTATAAACTGGCAGCCAAAGATGTGCAGTGTATGAATTGTCAAGGACAATGGTTTTTCTGTAAATATCTTCTTTACTGTTTTACTGCAGAAAAAAAAAAAAAACCTACATCTTGAATGGCCTGAGGGTGAGTAAATCAACAGCAGGTTTTCATTTTTAGGTGAACTATCCCTTGAAGAGTGTTTCAACATGACATAATTAGCACCAGGTCTGAAAAATGCTAAAACTCAGAGCCCTTAACTCCCACTAAATCCACACTATTTCTAATAGTGCATCAGAGCTTAATTTGAGACAGTGTGTTCAATCATTCATCAGTTGGGATGGGCCCATCGATACTCATAGGCTACTTATATGGTATGGACACCATTAAAAAAATAATGATACTAAAATTTATTAATCACCATTTAATCACAGTTTTCACCATTATAACCTCACGTCATAAACAGTCAGGTCCATATATATCTGGATACTGACACAATTTTGACTATTTAAGCTGCTTGAAGTAATGTGGGCATAAAGTGCACACTCTGAGCTTTAATTGAAGGATATTCTCATCAAAATTGGAGAAAAGGCATAAAAGAACTATCTAAACTGCTAACAGATTGGAGATTAAAATAGTAGCAGATTTGTCTCATTTTAAATAAATACAAAGTTTAGTTTGTGCCCCATTAACTCCTATTGAGGGGTCTCATACTGACTTGTCTCATACAGTATAACTAATAGTTTTCACTCCAAAGAACATGCTTTTGTTTCAGATAACACTGCAACAAATTCTTACCCTGAAAACTGTTGAGAATGGTGAAAGCATAGAGCGAAAGGAGACTCAAGGGGCCATAGTTGAAAAAAGCCAGTATCCAGGGCACTCCCAGAACACAGCAGAACCCCAGTAGAAACACCCATTCTTTCCATGCCCTCCTCCAATGGACTTTAATTGGAAGAGCTGGTGATCTTAATTGGCACATTTTAACCAGCACCATGCCCAGCATAACTGCGTTAAAGAATATCACCAGTCCAAGAAGATTCACTGTAATGTAGCTCACTGTCTGTGTGGTTATCCAGCATCTTAACGAGAAGAAGCCAATAAAACACTCCTGTTACAGGCCGAGAGATGATGGAGAAGTAAAAGTGCAGTGTAATTTGAGTAGATTGATCTTACAGAGGTGTAAGAGTTGAGCTTTGCTTATCCGTGTAAAAGGTATATTTGCCATACACTTTAGTCATGCCGCATATCATCACTGTAATGGTGGGTACACCTACAGGAAAAGATTACTACAGTAAATGCATCTTATAATGCAAATTTAATCTTAAAAAGCAGGTCATGTCAGCGGCAATAGCCTTGTGGGCAGCACACTGACATACAGCATCGTTGTGCTACAGGCATCCAGAGTTTGAATCCCCCTAGATGCTTTTAAACCTTTTGTAAAGGACTCCAACACAATATTAGGACACTTTAAAATAGCATATTACCTACTCTTTAAAAACAGGTGGTGCACAATTTGATTCCAGAATTGGAATTTAATTTAAATTGCGGTAGCAAACAGGATGCCAAACTGGATTTTACATTTTAATGCAAGAACGAGTAATTGCATTTGTTTGGTGTGTGAAGGAGCTGAGAGTTGATTCTCAGTAACATGGTTATACTCGTCACAAGTTCTAAACATTATTACATTGTTTGAGAAATCACATGCAAAATGATTAATTTAATTAACAAAATTGTCAGACATACATGTATGTTCCATAAATATCTATAACATGGAATGTTTGTGATGTCTGAATGGGAAAATGACCTCCGACTGTAATCAAATATGAACCACAAGCTTACCAAACAATCAATTAAGTTTGGAAAAATATTTATGAAGCTGGATGTCATTTTGTGACTAGATGTACAGGTATGTGTCACATAATTCTAAATATCAATGACAGTTGATTTTACATTCCTGACAGAAATTAAGAAATTACTGTCATTAATAACAGTAATAATAATCTATTTAATGGTCGTTTCAAGATCAAATAAGATTACATAATTAAATGTTACTGTACAAGGTGCATCTAATCTATATTTGAAGAGTTCAGATGCAAAACCAGCTAAATCCATCTGACGTCTTTCTTTAAAAAATGCATTTTTATCAGGCTGGGATGTATAGGTTTCTATGTAAGTACTGGCACTTCTGATTGGGTTGAGGCTGGTATTTTAGCGAGTTTGAAGAAAAAGTATTTGATGGACGTATAATATGTGTCAAGAGCATTTACTCAGTATCATTATCTCATTTTTGACCGAGATGGCTTTTAGCTGCATTGGCATCTGAACTCTTCATTTATTTTCAAGGAAAGAAATGTTAAAAAAAAACAAAAAAAAAAAAAAAAAGAAAAACAAAACAAAACAAAACAAAACCAAAACAATTTTGTTAAAATTTCCTACAAAATGTTTCCTTGTTTTCCAGAAAATTCTGTGTTTGTCTATTTTTTCTGGATTCTGTGTTGAACTATTGTTGTTGTTGTTTTTTTTTTCCTACTGAAAACTGAACCTTTTTGGCAGGTTTGTAGTGAAGACAACTGACCTATGTGTATATGATATGACAATACCCTGCCCCCAGACATTTGTGCTTTAATATTACCAAGACACTATATTGTCCATATTGTGAAATTCCATATCATTCCACATTATACTCACAGAATTTTTTTTTAGAATGACTGGATTCCATCATTCTGTCCACTTATTCCATAATCACAGGGTTCTTAAATCTGCCAATAATAGTGTATAGCTACGGTTGACACCAAAATGTGAATTTGAACTCACCCCATCCCACAAGACTTAGTTTAAGCAAGTATCTCTTGATGTAGATGTTGAAGACCCGCACCAGCAGCAGGTACGGATGGAAGCCCTCGATGGCTGTCCAAGTAAAGGTGGCTAAAAGGCACCAGTGTAGAAGAAGTCCTAGACCCTGGCACACTAAATTAACATCTCTCTGACCTGAAAACCACATGTTGCGCAAGAACGAGAAGTGCAGCAAGTACAAGGAGCCTGAGAGCTGCATATGAATGATGACTGAATGCTCACATTGCTTCTTCCTGTGGGGAGGATGGTAAGAGACATTACCTGTTTATATCGGTACCACAGAACATCTCATTCTGAAAGTTATATAAATTATATTTAGAAGCTTACCTCTGGCACAGAAACATAACAATCGCTAGCGCTGTAAATGCTGTTGAAAGTGCAGAGCCAACATATGAAATGTAGTTGACACAGACAATATGAGACACTTCAGGAATTTCGGGATTCTTTCAGAAACATTGAGGACACAAGAGAACATTCGAATTTTTAATTTAAAAGTGAACATTTTAAAATAAACAAAAAAAGGTGACTGAAGAGCATCATATGACAAATGCACTTACAATGAGCACTGCTAAAAGGCCCAGACGATTACAACTGCACACAAAGTCTCGATTGTCAATGCTGGTGGTACAGCCGTCTGTACGCCAGTTACCTGACAAACAGACAAACATATGTTGATTTTTTGAAAGTAAGATTTGTTGAATGTTTAGCTGAATAAATAAGCTCTCCATTGATGTATGATTTGTTAGGATAAGACAATATTTGGCCAAGACACAACTATTTGAAAATCTGAGGGTGCAAAAAAATCTAAATACTGAGAAAACTGCCTTTAAAGTTGTCCAAATGAAGATCTTAGCAATGCATATTGCTAATCAAAAATTAAGTGTTTATATATTTACAGTAGGAAATGTACAAAATATCTTCATGGAACATGATCTTTACTTAATATCCTAGATAGATAATTTATAGATAATTTTGACCCATAGAATGTATTGTTGGCTATTGCTACAAATATACCTGTGCTACTTATGACTGGTTTTGTGGTCCAGGATCTCATATGTACACTAAAGCAAAAATATCTATTCAGGTGAGAACTATTATATGACATTAGTTTTCACACTGATAATGACAGTTACCAGGAAACAGTGTTTTTTCACTTTTCACCTTGCTTTCATACTCCATCATCATTTCTTTCTCTATCATAATTGACAGCTATCACTCTATGTATAACCTCATTGCTTAAAAAACTACCACTTAACAACACTTCCTTCTTACTCTTAACCTCAACATGGTTCCTGACACAACACATACTCGTTCACATGTTTTGACAACAACTTTTAACGTAACCTAAGCTCACTTTCACTCTCTTGGCTATCTGCTATGGTTTCGTCTGTACTTCCACACCCTAGACCGTTCTCATCACTTGATGTTAACAGTGCTACTGACATTCTCTGCTCCAATCTGTCATTTTGTTTAGATGACATCTTCCAGATAACCCCACTAAATAATAACCCCATTTGTAACTCTGCATTTTTAGAAAACTACAGACATCTTTCCTCTTTCCATCTTTCATTCACTGCAAAAACACTTAAATGTGTCCTCTGTCTTTCTCACACACAACCCCCTGGACAGCAACCAGTCTGGTCTCAAAAGTGGACATTCAACCAAGACTGCCCTGCTCCTGGTTGTTGAAGCCTTAAGAAGGCAAGAGCCTGCAATACTTCAATACTTCTCTTGCTGGATCTCTCCACAGCCTTTGACATGGTTAACCACCAGATCCTCAGGAACTGCACACCAGTGGTTTGGGGCTTTCCCACTGATCTATAATAGAGAACTGGATTGCTCATGACGTCATAGAACGCAAACGTCCTAAGCATGTAAACGTTCATTTGTTTAATGTCCGGAATTCCCTCTGCTTATTAAAAAGACGTTCATATAGTAGCGAACAGCGGAGGAACATGATAAACATCGGATGTTCACCATGTTAACAAATGACAAAATGCTCATTCTGAAAACTGAAAGATTTATGTTTTGTATACATATAATTTGCCTTGTACAGTTATTAATTATTTATGCTGTTTTGTTATAGTGTTTTTATTCGTACAGGCTAAATGCATGTAGGAATGCATTTCATTCACATCATTTTGAAACAGGTAATGATTTAAACGTTTAATTCAGCCTACATAACATTCATGTTGAGATAAATGTTAATAATAAACGTTAATAATGCAAAAAATGTTAAATATAACATTTTAAATATAGGAATATCAAATGATTTAAATGACTAAAAAGATAAAATGAAAATGAAAGTTTAAAAATGAAACTAAAACTGTCAGCAGGTGGCGGTAAATCACTGATTTTATCACTGAATCATTTATTCAGGAATGAAGCGACTCTCTTTACGAATGGGTAATTGAATCAATGACTCACGCCAGTTCATTCGTAAACGGAACACAGCTGTGTTTGAATAGAGATGCGGTTTAGTTGTGACTTTGTTTCAGACTATTTTCATTGATGAAATGGAGCAAAATCAGGTAGTGTTGGTCACTTATAGGGACATTAAAATATGCACATCATAACTTGGAGAAATAACGCTGACTAATTACATTTGGTACGGATTTAAAGACATCAAGCTTTATTTCCAAGATTTGAATTTCAGTACAACATAGAGCAATACAACAGGCTTGTATTCTATTATTTATTGTATATTCGAATCAATTTCCGATACGAATTCCAGATATACAGTACTGTGCAAAAGTTTTAGGCCACTAGTATTTTCACCAGCTAAAAAATGGTTTAAAGTAAGTTATTTCTATCTTTTGCTGTAGTGTGTCAGTAAAAAATATCGGTTTACATTTCCAAACATTCTGCCATTAACTGTAATAATCTAGTGAGATTTTTGTTTGCACAAGAGGTCTGACAACAGCCAGTGCTCCACACTGATCTAATCTCATCATCATCCAGTCTTCCTGGAATGACATGAAGACACAGAACAAACTGAAACAGAGTAAATCCAGAAGAACTGTGGCAACGTCTCCAAGATGCTTCAAGAGACCTACCTGCAAAGCTACCTGAAAAAAATTGCGCAAGTGCACCTAGGGCAAAAGCTGCTGTAAATGCAAAGAATGGTAGCACCAAATGTTGATTTCATTTAGTTAATAGAAGGTAATTGATAAAGAAAATCTATTTATGACAGCATCCTCATTTTACAGCATTTTTACACAAGTGCCTAACACTTTTAACAGTGCTGCAGCTTTGCAGGTAGGTTTCTTGAAGCATCCTGGAGACTTTGTCACAGATCTTCTGGATTTAGTCTGTCTGAGTTTGTTCTGTTTCTTCATGTCATTCCAGACAGACTGGATGATGATGAGATCAGATCTCTGTGCAGAGCACAGACTCCTTGTGCAAACAAAAATCTCACTGGATTATTATGATTAATAGCAAAATGAATGTTTGGAAATGTAATCTGATATTTCCTACTGACACACTACAGCAAAAGACCGACTTTAACTGACTTTAAACCATTTTTTAGCTGATGAAAATACTAGTGGCCTAAGACTTTTGCACAGTACTGTATGTTCATGTTTACAATTTCCTGCATAATTCCTTACGTTAAGAAATATTTTTTGTGTTAGATCAGAACTGTGTCGGCAAGTGCGCAGCTGACACACCCACCTGAACGATTTCAAAACATTGCTTATCCTGCTCGAAAAGATGATAACCACTGCAGATAAGATTAGTAAAAATGAATAAAGTAAAAAGTAAAAATTAATTTACACACACATATCATAAAAACTAGTCCTGTATGACTGATACTCTTAAAATTGAGTGATTTAGGTCAGCGGGTTGGCTGTGAGTCAGTGGAGCTCTCTGCTGGTAGGGAATAGTAAGATGGCGGATCTAACACTTCCGGTGGCTTTACTGCCTTACGTCAGTTTAGAACGCAATGAGCGATCCAGTCATTATATATAGATCAGTGGGCTTACCTCTCAGATAGGTCCTTCAAGATGAGGTATCCAAGTCGCAACATAGCTACAGGGGTCCCTCAGGGCTCAGTTCTTGGACCACTTCTCTTCTCTCCCTACATGGCATCACTAGGTTCTGTCATTCAGAAACATGGCTTTTCATATCACTGCTATGCTGATGACACTCAATTCTACTTTTCATTCCATCCTGATGATCTGGCAATAGCTGATCGCATCTCAGCATGTCTAAAAGTCATTTCTGGCTGGATGAAAGACCATCACCTTCAACTCAACCTTGCTAAGACAGAACATTTTTCACAGTTTTTCCATCTAGCTAGGCGCATCAGTGTAACACCTTCCAGGACAGCCAGGAACCTTGGAGTTGTGATTGATGGTCAGCTAAAACTGCCCTTTCCTGTAGATTTGCCTTATACAACATAAGGAAGATCATTTTTTTTTTCTTTCGGAATGCGTTACACAACTCATCTGTTCAAGCTCTTGTTCTGTCCGGGACATTACCCCAAGGGGGACTATAGGCTCACTCCCTGGTGTGTAGCTACAAGTTTATTTTTGCCTCTGAAGATTATATGAAAATCATACTGACCTTTGCCATTTTTATCGAAATGCCAGTAGACACAGATTCCATGTTGACTCTGAAATAATAAAAATACACTTTTACATAAGTGAAAATGGGGAACTCGTAAACAAAATCCACAGGGTCCGGGTGTGGTTTTACAATTGCAGTATACACTGTAAAAAAAAAAAATCCGTAAAAAAACGGAAAAAGTACTGGCAGCTCATTACCTGGACTTTGTACCATAAATTTACAGTCTGTTAATTTACAGTCTGCCACCGGTAAAAAAAAAAAAAACAGGACTTTTTCTGTTTTAATGGTGTATTTATATATATATATATATATATATATATATATATATATATATATATATATAGCAAATAAATCCAGCACAAAATACAAATTGAACATGGTTTATTTTTACTTCATGTAAACATTCTTAAAAGTGCATTCAATGGCTTTTGTTTGCCTTAAGTGGGTTAGCACTAAACAATATCAAATACTCAATTAATTTAACAATGTGTCAACTCAGGCAAAATGCCTGTATTGTAAAAGACAGTTTAGCTTTAAACAGTAACAGACAGAATTTAAAAAAAAAAAAAAGAAAACATGCGCATCTGTACAATACAGGTGTTGTACTAAAAAGTGGTCACTTTCAACTTCAAACTGTAAAACAGTCAAGATTCAAAACTTTTTTTTCTTATAAGAGAAAACAATATTGTTTAGAGGGATAGTTCACACAAAAATGTTAATTTAGTCAATTACTCAGCCTCATACCATTCCAAACCCATAAGACTTTCATTCATTTTTAGAACACAAATTAGTATTTTTAGTTAAATCTGGGTACTTTCTGTCCCTCTATTGATTGTCTATGCAACTACCATTTTCAAGGTCCAGAAAGGTATAAAGTATGTGACTCCAGTTGAATTTTGAAGTTCATTGTAACAGAAATATCATTGAAGTGATGCAATTCATTATAGGGGATGTATTATTTCCCATTTAACTGCATGTTTAATGCAAGTGCCATTTTTTTTTTTTCAATTTAAAAACTCAAATATTACATGGATTTTCAAAATTGTTCATGCAAGAGTCTTGGAGGAATGCATAGCCACTTGGTTGCCTTCATCTCAAACCACGTTCAGGATTTCTTCACAGGAAAATTCTAAAAGAAATGGATATGACAAAAAAAATGAAATGAATTAAACTGAACTACAGAGTAATATGCAGGTTGGAGTGGAAAAGTAAGTAAGTTCATTAAATCAACTGCAATCCATAATACTTTCCAACTGTTAGTCTATAGTGTCCATCTGTATCGGTCATATGAGCTTGTCAAATCAACTATGTCCTAAAATATACTTAATTATATTCAACTAAATAAACAGCAACACGACCAAATGCTTTATGTACTTTTTATAACATACGTGTTGCTTACTTCTGTATGAATTCCAGAGTAAGTGCCGCCTCCTCTGGGTATTTTGTAGCTCACAACCGCAACAGGAAAGAAGATTTGTTCATCAACTTCTCAAACAACAGCAATTTTGAACTGCCCATCACCTTAAACAAAAAAGACATTACAAAATGACCATATACATAACGACAAGCATCTTTGAACACCTTTGAAGGCGTGTTCAGCAAACAACTTCACATTGTTGTAAAAGTCAACAGAATAAATGACTCAAAGACTCAATTTCTTTTCAATATTGAACACTAATGTTAAATGAAATAAAATACAAACCCACCTGGTTGCCTTCATCTCAACCCTCATTTAGGATTTCTTCACAGGAAAACTCTAAAAGAAATGGATAATTATAAAAATGAAATAAATGAAACTGAACTACAGAGTAACATGAAGGTTGGAGATGGAAAATCAATCATACAGTATTTTAAGTTCATTAAATTAACTGCTAACCCTAATACTTGCCAATTAAAATATTTGTTTATAAATCGCTTAACTTACATTTCCAATAGTCTCCATTTACATCTGTCATACGAGCTTGTCAGGTCATCGGTGTCTTACAGTATAGTTCATTATTTCAATTAAATAAACAGATACACGTTTCATAACATACGTGTTGCTTACTTCTGTATGAATTCCAATGCAAGTGCCGACTTTTCTGGGTATTTGTAGCTTACAACTGCAACAGTGGTCATTAACTTCTTGAACGACAGCAATCTTGAACTGTCCATCGCCTTAAACACAAAAGACATTACAAAATTACCATATACATAAAATGACAAGCAGTTTGAACACACCTTATACACACAAGGATGATAACATCAAAGTAATCAATCCAATCATTTTGGTAACGTTAGCACGTTGTCTGTGACATGGCTTCCGACGCATCAAACAGCAAACAACTTCACATTGTTGTGAAAGTCAACAAAATAATTTACCCAATAACCATTTTCTTTCTGACACTTAACACTAATGTTAAATAAAACTGTTAACAAAACAGAATACAAACCCATGATAAGAATGCAGGTGTGCTGGAGATTCACAGTACAGCAGCAATTACATCCTGTCATTAGAAAAGAAAACGAAAGAAACACAACGGTCATTTTGACATAATATCGTGTGCATTTGTCCATTAGAGTGCGACAGATAACTCGAGGAGCTGACGTTACCGGTGTTACACCAAATTCTGTGACCATCGTATTCTGTGACCCTAGTAGGCGCTGTTGTCACTGTTTGGCTTAAACTCGATCACACAGGCGGATTGGGTACGCAAACAGCGTAGGCTAACTTTAAAATATAGGTGAGATCTGTGACACGTTCATAAATTGTTTGCGTGTGAACGCAACTGTTTGGCGCTCGTGCACATTGTATTTATCTATGCACAATGAAAGATCATGATTTTACGGAGTTTTGCAAATGAACTCTTCATATATAGGGAAAATCTTTAACACAGAAACACTTGATGTCCAACAAATGTACTGTGTACTTAAATAAATTAATACATAATTAAAAAAAAAAAAAAAAAACTTTAATAAGTTTTAATATGAACAATGCAACTTTTACAATACTAAATTGTCATTTATTTTATTTATTCATTTTCTAATACTTTTTATTTTTACAGTTACTTTAATTTCTATTTAATTAAAAATATGGGGTTAAATTGTGGTTTGTGTGCATTATCTCTCTTCTCTCTGTCCAGTTGCTCTCTCTCCCTTACTCCAGGTTCCTGTTCATAATTGACTGGAGAAGCGGATTGGCTCCTTCTGCGTGCTTGCATCTTTTAAAAAGTCACAAAAAGTCAGTGTTAAGAAGACACAGAGGTGCTATTGTTTCAAAGCTAGTCGTTATACTTATACACACAACATTTTGTTGTTGGCTTTTCTATCTTTTTTGTTACTATTATTATATTAGTGTTAAAAGGTAAACTGTAAAGAGAGACAATGCTTGTAGTAGAATTCCTTTTGATCTTTTTATCATTACTATTGTATTGTATTAAAAGGTAATGCATTGATTGCATGTAAAGTACGCAGTTTTTTGTTCTGAAGAAATATATTTTTCTTCTCTTTTGGAACAGATAGGGATGACAGCTGTATTTTTGTTCATTTTTATTTTGGGGTATATTTGTTACAGCCCAGTGAAGGAGCAGAGACAAGCAACGCAAGATAAATGAGTATCAGCAACAAGGAGTACAATTCATTTTCATTTATTGTGGAAGTGTTCAGATAATTTTCCCCTAAATGCCACAATACAAGCTTCCGAGACAGAAATACTGCTTACTTTAAGAGCTACCATAGCCTAACAAAATAAAAATGAACAAAAATACAGGCAACAAATAAAATAGCTCTTGAAGCTGGCATCACACATGAAGCAATTAAAGTCTTCACCTTATAAGTTAGAAAATAACTCATGGTCCACTGGTAATACTAAGGACTAACTTGACTGATGTGCATATATTAGTAGGATTATTTGCAAGTTACAACAGTGCATAATGGATTCTAACATGGTAACTGAGCTTAAGAGGTATCTTCTCGTGGGGGAATATCCCAAAAATGCTGACACAACATCAGTGTTACATCATAAAGAGGAGAGCCTCAAATTTCTGCATGATTGGTAAGGGAATAGCATAAAGTATAAATTAAATAATTTTGTGCAGTGTTTGCTGCCTGTAAATTTGACAACACTTAATAAAATTAGAGTGCTGTTAATGGTTTGTAAAACCATGGCAATAAAGCTACTTGAATCTTAATTTGTTAAGTGCTGATTTAGTCACTGTTCATGTAAGCACAATTATATATTTTGAAATATAGCCTTGATCCCAAAAATTACAATACAGTGTTCTTTGATAACTGTGATCAGTAAGTCATTAGTGAGAGTAACAAAATCGTTTGTCCATATATATATATATACGTATACACACACACACACACACACACACGTTGTGTTTCCATGTTTTATAGGGACATTCCATAGGCGTAATGGTTTTTATACTGTACAAACTGTATTTTCTGTCGCCCTACAGCTACCCTACACCTAATCCTAGCCCTCACAGGAGACTGTGCAGACTTTTACTTTCTTCAAAAAAAAAAAAAATAAAAAACTCATTCTGTATGATTTATAAGCCTGTTTCCTCATGAAAACACAAATGTCCCCACAAGGTCAAAATTTAATGGTATTACTATCCTTGTGGGGATATTTGGTCCCCATAACGTGATAAATACCAGGTACACACACACACACACACACACACATATATATATATATATATATATATACACGTATATATATGATAGAGAGATAATGATACTGAGTAAATGCTCCTGACACAGTATACATCAAATACTTTTACTGCAAACTCTCTAAATTCCAGCCTCAGCCCAATCAAAAGTACCAGTACTTGCTTAGAAACCTATACAAAGTAGCTAGAAAGAAATGCTAATTTTAAAAAAATATGTCAGATGGATTTAGGGGCTTTTGCATCTGAACTCTGAAACAAACAAAAAAGATACATGCAAGGACAGATAAATTACCTGAAATGGTTTAATTGTGTCAGGAATTTTCAAACACATAACAATGGGGTCACAAATTCTGATACCCCTTTTAAATAGATTAGTAGTCTGTTGTAGTCTGTGACATTAGCTTCATGAACATTTTTAAATGTTTCTGTTGCATACAAGATGCAAAAATATGCTGCTCTGCAAACAATTGGATTGTGTTTTATCTCCTGAAATAATTTGGTTTAACAAGCCTATTAAATAACCAGCATTTCTAAACAAACATTCCACACAGCTACTTTAATTTTTATTTATTTATTTAGCAGTTAAAGAAACTGCACAAACATATATAGGAGAACATTCAAGAGGATCTACAGTAGCCTGCATAACACTTAAGGTTAAAACATAAGCAGAGGGGGAAAAAAAATAAAATAAAATAAAATAAAATAAAAAATAAGAGGTAGATTTTTATAAATGTAAAAGTATTAGAAAATGAAAAATAAATACAAATTATTTAATGTAACAGCTGTCCTGCGCATATTTAGACCAAAAATCTTTGGATAGCCTATAAAATAAAGGAGGTTACACATTACCAGACTGTACTGACGCGCTCATACAATGTGCAGAGGCGTCAAGCCCGTTCACGCGCGAACATTTTATGAACGTGTCACAGATCTCACCTATATTTTAAAGTTACGCTGTTTGCGTACCCAATCCGCCAGTGTGATCGAGTTTAAGCCAAACAGTGACAACAGCGCCTACTAGGGTCACAGAATACGATGGTCACCGAATTTGGTGTAACACCGGCACGTTGACCTGAAGCGGCATTCTGGCGCGGCTACCGCACGTCGGACGCCTCTGTGTACACAGTCGCTTCACAGACAGCTTGCTAGTAACGTTACCGAATCAACTTGTGTTTTGCATTTTATCTTCCGTGTGTGTGTAAAACAGACAATAAAAGGTCAAAACTTACCTCATTTGGCAGAAAACTCCACGAGGAAGATGTCTGACGATATGCAGAGAAATGTTGAGTGCGACGTTCATTTGCCAAACAAGCCAGACAGCAACTAAGTTAACCTTACGTAAACAATTTATGTGACATATAACTCCTTTATCACGAAGAGTATATGAAAAACATGTTTCCCAAATTCGAAAGCCGACACTAAAACGAAACTTTGACCGAGAAACTCTCCGCGTCTCCTCTTCACTGTTTTCGCTCCTATGTAAGCCACCAACGTTCTTGTTCCCACAATGCAAAGCGTAATTCAAAAATACGGAAAAACACCTGTAAAAACCAAAAACGGAAAATTTACTTTAATTATTAGGGTATATCGTACTGTATTTTTACGGATTTTTTTGCAGTGTAGTGTGATGTGAAAGCATCTCACCTGATTGATGTTATTTAAGAATCTGAGTTGAACAGGCTGAGAAAGGTTGTGAACTTCTTTCTCACCAAGCCAAATGCCCAACACACTTTGCCCATGTAATAATGGGCCTGATTTATCTGGGTCATTTCTATTCTCTGTCAACACCACAATGACAAATGATTCAAAGAACAAACCACCAAGTTATGAAATACAGATCTTGCCCAAAGAAGATAAATTCAAATTATATTAGACACAAATAAACAAGGCTTTGAAGGACAGACATACAGTAATTCTGGATACCTTGGTGTCTAAACTGCTGCTGACCCCGAATAAGGTATCGCTGAGAAGAGACACAATCAAATTCACGTTTTTGCGATTGCTGCTCCTCTGTAATGCTTCATCTTAGATGTGGATTACATATCCTCTATTTGTATCGACTGTTTCCTGAGAAAAAAAAGGTGAAAACACAATCCAGCGTCCTGACCAAATTGATCTTCCTGTGCTGCTGAATATGTTGCTGACACTTAAACTTCATTTCTTGCTTTATGGTCTTTTTTAAAGTTAGTCAGTCAGACAGTAACCACTGTTTTGAACCTAATATTCCATGTATAGAATAACTGTTTATAGTATATGTAGATGATGCGACTATACAAAAAATTTACTTTGTCTCTAGGTTCAGTAAATGTTTTTTTTTTTTTTTTTCATTTGCTATTTAGTCTTACCTCTGAGGAAATTGTTTTAGAGAAATAGTCTGGTTTTGGAGACCTAAGCATTCCAAACGAGCAATTTCTCATTCCAGCTTCAATACACCTGTTAAAAAATACATTCTTTTTATACCTGTAACATTATATAATATTACCTGTCCATCTCATACATTATGATGATAAATGATAAAATGGAGAATTTCATGTTTACTCTAATGTTTACAAAGCCAGTTAGCAAAATATTCTTAGAACATATTTTGTTAGCTGGGTTGTTACCCGATTAACAAGGTAACAAAACTCACAACAGAATATTATTTTCTGGGTGCACATTTTTCTGACATTGTCCTGGAACCATGCGACAAAGCACACCTGTAAACATGAATTACATCATGGGAAGTAAATAGTATTGTAATCAGTTATTTGAATCCAAATTATTATCACAAAACTTTTTCACATTTATAAAAACAATAATTTTCACAACAGAGTAAACGTGACTATGATCAACAGTCACTCTTTTCGAGTTAAAATTACATGATTATACTAATATTTCTGAGTTAAAACGTAGCATATTCATACTCACATTCTCCAGTCCGTATTGTGGCAAAGAATATCCAAAGAACAAAACAGTGTAAACCTCTCATTTCTCTCGTCGAGTGCTCTATTCCTCTAGTGCGTTTAGACTCTGTCAACTCTTGTCTCTGAAAAGCAGGTCTCATGTGATTGCTGTGGTTTTCTGTCCAACATCAGTTTTAAGTTCACTTCATAAAGAACCATGATACATTTAACTGGAAGCTTACCAATTTGTACTTACCAACACGGAACATGTAATGTTACAGTGAAAAAAAATCCAGACATTTCTAATTTAGAATTAATTAGATAAAAAAAATGCAATAAAACATTTAAATGCACATATATAAAATTATATTATTGTAATGTGTTTCAAATAGGCTCAACACAGCATTTCAGACTTATAGGTTTATTATAAATTAAAAAACACTAATAATACAACAACTGCACATTTATCATTTGTATTTACAAATCACAGCTTTTAAGATTTTTGTTAGATATGATAAGTAGGTTTCATTAGATTAGATATGTTAGATCATAAATTAAGGTTTAAGTATGTCTACAGCTACAAAGAGGCTTGTTTCTTTTTTTAAAGTGCTGTTATTACTCCAAAGGAAGTACACTTGCAAACAAACAAACAAAAAAAAGCTCATGATGAAACGTTCTCAAGGTTGCCATTTATAGTTTGCATGTTTTTTTTTGTTTTTTTTTTAAACCCCAGTGTGCATTTCTGTGGGTGAACTGGAACTTCCCTTACCAAAAAGAAGTATACTTTAATTTTATTTCATTAAGTAAGTAAGTACTTAAGTAAAGTTCAAGTATATTATTAAGTATACTTTATGTAGTAAGTATACAAATGTCAGTGTACTAGTAGTATACTTGTAAGTGTATACTTAAGTGTATTCAGTACTCCTTGGGACAAAATTGGCCCACTTTCTAGTATATAAATTATACATTTAAGTATAATTTAAGTATAGTAAACTTTGAGTACACAACTAGTTTATATCTATGTTTTAGTTTGTACTGTAACTATACTAAAAGTGAACTTATAGGTATACTGATAGTTTACTAATTAAATACTTGTAGCATTTTTAGTACACTTTTACTAAAGTGTACTGCGAAGTTTATCGCAGTAAACTTCTAGTTTTGTAGTTTTATATCGCATTATACTCATAAGTTTTCTTTAAGTGAATTTTACATTAAAGGAGAAGTCCACTTCCAAAACAAAGATTCACATATAATGTACTCACCCCCTTGTCATCCAAGATGTTAATGTCTTTCTTTCTTCAGTCGTAAAAAAAAAAAATATATGTTTTTGAGGAAAACATTTCATTTTTTAATTTTTCTCAATATAATGGACTGCCATGGTGCCCTGATTTTGAACTTCCAAAATGCAGTTTAAATGCGGCTTCAAACGATCCCAAATGTGGTTGTAAATGATCCCAGCCAAGAAAGAAAGGTCTTGTCTAGCATAACGATCGGTTCTTTTCATAAAAATAATACAATTTATATACTTTTTAATGCCAAACGTTCGTCTTGTCTTACTCTGCCTGGACTGTTTTGTTCCAGGTCATGACAGTTAGGGTATGTCAAAAAACTCCCATCTCATGTTCTCCCTCAACTTCAAAATCATCCTATATTGCTGTTTTACCTTTTCTCTTAAGGGTGTTTGATCATCTTTGCATGTTCACTTTGCAAAGACTGTGTTGGTACTTCTGCAGTGATGTAGGATGATTTTGAAATGATTTTTGAAGTTGAGGGAGAAAATACAATTGGAGTTTTTCGACATACCCTAACTGTCTTGAGCCACAATACGCAGAGTTCATGGAGAGCAAGGCAAGACGAGTGTTTGAGATTAAAAAGTATTTAAATTGTATTTTTTTTAATGAAGATAACCGATCGTTTTGCTAGACAAGACCCTTCTTCCTCAGCTGGGATTGTTTACAACTGCATTTGGGATTGTTTGAAGCTGCATTTAAACTGCATTTTGGAAGTTCAAAATCGGGGCACCATACCAGTCCATTATATGGAGAAAAATGCTGAAATGTTTTCATCAAAAAACATATTTTCTTTACAACTGAAGAAAGAAAGACATGAACATCTTGGATGACAAGGGGTGAGTTCATTATATGTGAATCTTCGTTTTGGAAGTGGACTTCTCCTTTAAACTTTAAGTATACTACCATGTCCCTATTTACGTATTATTTTGAATATTTTGTTATATGAATATCTGAACATACAAAACATCAAAAGAAAGGACTGCTTGTAAACAAAAACATTTTATATTTTTATAAACACTTGAATGTGGGTAATTTCATAAGTAATAATGAAAAAAGAAATAAATAAACAACATTTTGAACAAAAATCTGAAGAAAGACTATGAATGACTGATGGTCATGTTAAAAATATGTGGAAACATGGGTTGTTTTGGTTTCTTCTTTGTTTGTGTTTTGAAAATTCTGTACAGAAGATGTGTAATAGCGCCCCCTTCCATATAACAATGAAAACATGGATTCTCTGAGTACAAAAATATATTTAGACTTTTTCTAAGTATACTTAAATGAAAGTATACCTTCTTTTTTTTTAGTTTAAAAGAAGTATACTAATAGCACACTTGAATAAACTTCTTTTTCGTAAGGGTTGTGTTCTTGTAAAACCATGTCAGAGGTTTTAGTAAGAAAACTGCATGAGAGGATCTTATTTGGAGGTGTCCAGAGTGGATGTAGACTTGGAATGAGGTGTTTGCGTACTGTTTTTCCTCGCTACAGCACACATCCACACAAAGATGTAAAACCCTGTAAACAGACAAATATGATGTTTCAGTCCACCTTTTTGTTAGTTTTCAAAAAGTTTCCATTTCCTTTTTCTTTTGTCTTTATATCATTGTATTATTCCACTTATGGTTTAAAACAGGGAAACAATCAACTCGGTCTCTCGTATTTCAATATCCTCCAGACTAGCGTTGTTGTGACTAAAAGCGTTAAATGCATCAGGGCTTCTCTTCATATTGCAACCAAAAAACGCAAAATGTAGCACTGTATCAGTATTTTATTTTCCGAGTTGTGTTGCTGTAAAAATAGCAACAGGTAGTGCCAGTAGAGTGCAGCCATTTCATGTAATCAAAATAATGGTGCCCCCCATAGTCCAAAATATGTATAAAACAATGTTGATTTTTTAATAACCCATGGGTTTTCTACTACATATACTTTCATATAACTTTCATGGGTTTTCTACTACATATTTAAGTGAGAGACATCATTTGTTATTTTAAGCCATACAAATCTTAATACTCAGGGTTCCCTTTAAACAATATGTGTTTTTTTATCATGAACACTAGTATGTCATTAACCCACATATTCTCTCTTGTACCCTGAGTAAACCTACCTTGCATTGTGTTTAAGATGCAGAATAGGTAGAGTATCGGGTAGTTGGTATATCCAGAGCTGAAGAAGGCCAAACCCCATGTTGTACCCAGCAGACACATGAGGCTCAGCACTGTGCCTAAATCCTTACAAACTGGCATCTTGTTGTGCCTGTTGCCCATTTTTCGTAGCTTAAATATTTGTCTGGACACTGTGATTAGGATTCCTAAGTTGAACAGGAATACGATGCTGAAGTAGGAAACGCTCACGCCATACAGGACGCGAGGCTCTTTGATCCAGCAACTGTATTGTACAAAAGAAAGTTTGACAATGTGAGACGGCTGTACTTCATATGTACATTTAAATTTGATTGACTGGCAAAGAGTGCTACATAATTTAATTACATTTGTCTGTATCTAATGCAAAGTTATAATGTGAAGACTTACATTTGATTTGTTGTGTTAGTATCAGATAATATACTATTGCTGATGCCATAAATGTTATTAACTGACAGCAAGCATCCAACAATAACAGCAGGGACTCCTGTCAAGAGGATAAGATCACAGGATGAACCACCACATTTCAAGGTTCCATTTGCTTGCTTTTTATGGTTTTATTTTTTCTACAAATGGAGCTGTTTGTAAGAAAATGATGAAAATGAGCTGAATACAAGTAATCAACACAATTTCAGCCCATCAGTTAAAAATGTTGATTCCTTGATTTTAATAGATTCTCATTTTTACGAAACAACATAGATTCTTAAATCCCAAAAAACGATTAGTCTAGCCTGTTTTCAGTTCATGGAATATTGTAGCACACCTCCCATCCAAGAAATCGCAATAAGCTTTGTACTTTGTTACTTTTGATATGAGACAAAGTCTCAAATTTCAAATTCTGTCCATTAAATACGGTATTAAAAAAATTTAATTCCATTTTGGCCCTGTTTAATGTGGAGTGATGGATCTCTGTAGTGCCTCAGTTCAAGAGAACTTGAAGCGCGAAGCATACATCAAATAAAACCAGTTTCAGCATGAAATGAACATATATAAACATCCAAAGGTATGTTAAAAATAGAGTACAACTTACTACACTTAAACAAAGGGAGATATTTCAATTTTAAAAAAGACATCTCTTTTCAAGAACCTCAACGAATGGCTCCTTTGGACTAGAGCATTGTTTAATGCACCGCAGATGCGTGCAGTGTGTTGTAGGAGATTTATTCATCATACAGTGTAGATAGCTTCACTTATAACGCGAGTGTTTTTTAAAATGCATAAACTTGCACTAGACTAGGCTAGGCTAATCAGTGATGATGCTCTTTGATAATGTTAATGTTCTTTGCTCATTTTCTGTAGCTGCTTTTTCAATAACTAAGAAAATGTAAGCATTATAATTAGTAACTTACAATGTTTTTATTCAATTGTTGTCATGTTAAATACAAATTAAGTCATATTAAAAACATTAGGCTGCTTTAGCCTTATGCTGGAGCTGGTTTCGAGCAATGAAGCTAAGTATGTAAATAATGAAATAAATTAGCACGATAATATCATGTATCGGCGATCTGCAGGCTGACGATAGGACCCAACACTACTGTAGCATCAACTATACCTTAATATATCCTTAACTGTAATGGAACAAATGGAACTTGCTGCTTTGGCAAGGGGCGTGGCAGTACTGAAACACTGTCTAAGCTGTGTCGCCAATCACAACTAACTGGGACAGCTATAACCAATCACAACACATTTTGTTTTTCAAAAGGCAGGCCTTCATTAAACTAATTGAGCCATTTGTGCCAGGCTGGGGAGAAATGTATTGTAATAATGTAAATTATGTGAAAAATAATGCGTTTTTCGAACCACCAAGCATGAGAGCATGTTCTAGTACACCCCCAGAACAAAATCAAGACTTTGTAAAAGAACATAATAGGACCCCTTTAAGCATTTGTATGCAAGTTAGTTAATTTTAACCTTCAGTGTTATAGATAATGTAGTACCAACTGACTCTCATGTATATTTTACAGCATTAGTTGAGAAATTTTATTTTCCTTGAGAAAATTTGGCATGTACTGATCCTGATATACTGTATATGTAAAATGATACTGGTAATCAAACTGAATCGAATCGAATTGCCCTAGTTAACATCTTGTGAATCAAAAAGCTGCATGCATCATTAAGATGCTTTTAACTTCAAACCGTTGTTGATTTTGATGTAAAAGGAATTTGTTTATTACAAACGCACAGCTTTTTCACACAGTGTTAATGGACTGGAGTTGTCTGGGTAACTTGTGGATAATTATGATGTTTTTATCAGCTGCTTGAACTTTCATTCTGATCAAGTGATGTAATGCTAAATTTCTCCAAATCTGTTCCCGATGAAGAACAAAACTCATGTACATCTTGGATGGCCTGAGGGTGAGTACATTTCGAGCACTTTTTTTTTTTTTTCTTTAGGGTGAACTATTCCTTTAAAGAGGTCATCGGATGCCCATTTTCCACAAGTTGATATGATTCTTTAGGGTCTTAAGGAAAAGTCTATAATATACTTTGGTTAAAAATTCTTAATGGTTGTGTAAAACAGCACCCTTTTTAGCACCCTGCCAAAATCAGCTCTGCAAAATTCATTTGATTCTGGTCGAGGCTGCTTTAAATGCAAATTAGCTCTGCTAGCCCCACCCCTCTCTTCTCTCTGTGGGGAGACGAGCCTGTTTACTTTAGCCACATTTAGCCGCATTTAGCCGCTAAACTTGCTAACTAGCACATTATTAGGAAAGGCGATCACAAAGATTTATAAAAAAAAAAACCCTTATCTTTAATTCTGCTGCAAAGATTTGCACGAACATAGACGGATATATGTAGATCAGGAGGCGCATTCCCTTCACAAACAAACATAATCCACTGCATGTTCAGCGGCTCAGATGTCGGGAGTAAATGACGACCACTATGTTCATTATTACATCCAGCAACACAACACCTCAATCGCTCAATCGGAGATATTCTTGTCTACATCCCTGCTCTGGCATCGAAACAAAGAGGGTGAATTGTGACAGCTGGTCTGAGGTAAAACGCTCATGTCAATCAACTATCATGTGAGCGGCCTCTGTCAGTGTGACGCCACAACGACAGGCATCTAAGAATGGCTTGATTTGAAAAAGGGGATATTATTTTTACAGATTAATTAAAAACCACTGCATGGATTGGTATCATTATAGGGCAGATTTGTACATACATTGCTAACACACATTAATGTTCAAACAACATGTGAACTTAGCATCCGATGAGCCTTTTAAATTTCATTTTGAGGTTTAAATTTCCATTGTTACATGAAGCATCCCTTTAATGCTTCCTGCAAGTCTGTTTTACCTGCTATGTTTTTTCTTTTTTTTTTTATGTTGTTATGCATTTACTCTTGATGCTCACCCCATCCAATCAGGGACAACTTGACCATGTAGTGTTTGATGTAAATGTTGAAGACTCTGATGAGAAGAAGGTAAAGGTGCAAGGCTTCAATAGCCATCCAGGTGAAAGAACACAGCAGGCTGTAGTGTATAGTCGCAGCAATAAACACACACACTTCTTTCACTGTCCACGTGGCGGCCCACTCGCTGAACATGAAGCTCATGTTGAGGAGAAACAGAGCACCACTCAGAGACACGTGAATGCTGCTGGACACTTCTGCCCTTGCATTGCTGCAAAAACACACATAAATGGATGCAAATGAAGCATCTTCAAAATTAGTCACGTTTCACAACTTTTATATCAACTCAAAACAGAAGAAACGGCACCCGTTGAAAATGAACATCAGGACAGTGGAGGCAGAAAAGAACGCAGACAGACTGCAACCTGTATAGCTTATATACGACAAGATTTCCCATTGGTTTTTGGATATCTTCAAGTCAACCTATAGATAATAAGGTATATAAATGAGATGGGGAGTGAAATATTATCTGATTTATTCAAAGTGCTACTTTAACTTAATTATTAGTGGATATTTCAGAACTCACCAGAAGCACAGCAAAAGGGGTCATATGATCACAGGAACACTCCACAACATCATCACTGATCATAGCGGTTTCACAGCCATCCGTTTTCCAGGTTTTGTCTCCTGTGTAACAGTTAACTAAATTCAATACAAAACTAAAAGACCTATGTGCCTCATATAAGACTGTTCATTGAAACTACCTTTTTCATCATAGAACTGGCAGGACACAGTGTAGGTCTTTAGATAAAAATACAAAACATAAATAAATAATTATCAGGACATTTTTGGCCAATTTGCAAATTTTTAAAAATTCTATTTAAACTTACACTTGCAGATGGGTCCTTTGTGGAATTAATTTTGAAGTTCATTTTAAGTGGTTTCTTTAAATTTGCAATGTCACGGTCAGGGACCTCAATCCGTATGACTTTGGAGGTAAAAAATTTATTTCTTACTTTAGTCTGTAAAAAAAGACAGTAAGCTTACCTTAAACTAAAGAAACTGTGTGACAAGAACCACAGTTTTCTAATTGCTATGACACTCAACAGAAGAATAGAGACATTAAAAGTGGGTGTGATTTGAACCTTAAAGTGCTCATCAGCATTGTAGGTAACTACGCCGATTTTGTTCTGGGTCTCATTTTTGAAAGGCTCAACTGGGATGAATGTGTCAGCTACTTTATCATAATTTAATACCTTTAATGCAAAAACATGAGTAGTTAGCATCTTTTACATTCCTATATATCATACATTGTTCTATACATAGTTATATATGATCTACATTGTTTAGAAGTGTCAGAAAATGAAGCTGAAACCAGATGTTATCAAAAACCTGCTGTAAGTCATTTCTTTTTAGGATAATCGTGCATAAAATGCAGTGGCGTGATGCAGTCAGGCCCTTTAATCCCCGAAACTGGGACAGAAAAAAGAATTAAGAAATAGCATTTCACCCTTTCAATAAAAAACCTATGCATTCAGGTAATACATTAAATATACAGCGGCAATAAAATTATGCATTACATCAAATGTCATTCCTGTCGGCATTGGTCTGTGATAGCCATTCAAAATTGCAATCAAAATTATTCAAACTCCTTGACCTGCAAGACATTTAGCTGCGGAGAACAAAATTTTATGAAAACAATTCAACAAAGGCATCCGTAAACTATTAGAGAAAGTTTATTAATACACATTTGAGTGATTCTGAAAATGTAACAATCGTGAATCATGATAAAATTTAAATCGGCTCAAAACATTCATGTTCAAAATTATTCAACCCCCAAAAGTCACATTTTGCACAGAATTGTTTAGTCTTTAAAACCACCAATAAACGCTGCCTGTAGGTGCTTAGAAGTTTCTTGTCACTACTGCAGTCTTGGCCCACTCCTCGCCTGAAAAAGCTTCCAGATCACTGATAATCTTTGGTTTTCACATTGCCACTGCTTTCTTTAAATTCTACTGTATATTTTCAATAAGAATTAAATCTGGAGACTGAACAGGCCACTCAAGTACATTCTAAGACCATGATCCCTGAACCAAACATAAGTAGATTTGGATCTATACTTTGGGATGACTGTCCTGCAGGAAAATTCATTGATCATCAGCTTCAGTCTTTGCATCAAAGGCATCACAATTCTTGCCCAAATGGCCTTATACTTCAAAGAATCTGTGATATCCTTCATACCGTCATGATTTCCACTTCCTGCTACAGTTTGATGATGGAGATGGTGTTCTTCTGCGCATAAACAAATGCCTTTTTTTGCACAAGACATACCGCTGTTCCATGGGTTCAAAAAGTTCCAGTTTGGTCACATCACTCTTCCAAAACTCCATAGGTACAGGTCTATCCAAATTAATTTTAGCACGTTCAAGTCAGCCTTTTTGTTCTTCTTGGTCAAGAGTGGTATTAGGCAAGATGCCTCAGCATGAAAGCCATACTTGTCTAGTGTTCTCCTTATACACTGCATTAAAATGTTTTTACTCCTTTCGTTGGGTCATCTTGCAAGTCTTTGGCTGTACATTGGAAGTTTTTCTCAGTTGCTCTGATTAAATTTATTATGATTTTGTGCTTTTTCTTCAACAGCCTGAAAGGTTTTGTGGTACAACATATTTTAAGCTAAGGAATAAGACTGGCAGCGGTGTCTCTACAAACTTTTAATGTCTTGGAAATGTATCCTTAGACTTTCTAAAGTAATAAAACTAATCTTCTCTATAGCTTTTGAGAGAGCTCCATTTTTGCTACTCAACTTCAGCATATACCTGGGCTAAGTTTATGTGTGTGTGTAACAGCTCAAGCTAATTATGTTTTTTAAAAGAGTTTCTAAGGACTTAATTGTGTTGTAAGACAATTTTGTTCCCCACCATACAACTAAGTGACTTAAAAACAGCAATGTTGAACAGGGGTTGAATAATTATGACATAACTGTATTATTAAAAAATCCTATAACTCAAAAATATGACATTATATATTGACAATATCACTTTTAATATTTCAGTAAACTGTTATAGATGCAATTTTTATAAAATCATGGATCTTCAGAAAAGCTTGTTCACTATGCCTGCCAGCTCTGAGGGGTTGAATAATTTTGATTGCAACTGGTAAATTTTACCTGGGGACTGCAACCCCAGGTAAATTACAAGCAGTGTGAATCTCTAGGATTCATTTTATCCAGGGTTTAGAATGACCCAGGATGAACTAATTCAAGTGCGCAAAACATAATATGGGAGGTCTTGTAAATAAAGTCACGCTTTCTAAATAAAAGAGCCCAATGACAATTGATAACATCATTGTGTCACTTCAGTTGCTGTTATGCTGCCTTCACGCCATGTCATAATTACCGTCATTCCGACATGACAACACGTGACATTTTACTCATAGCTTTCCATGTTGTCGGACTCAGAGGTAGCACCTAAAAAGCGCCAAAATGACCTTTTGGCGCTTTGTAATTAAAAATGTAATTAAATTTTTTTTTAAGATTTCAATATTTCGATACAAATAGATAAGAGCTGTTTTTGACCAAAATAGCTGCTCAAAGGCATTGCTAATATTGCCGCAGAGTGAACTGACTTTCTTTGAAAGGGACGTCCCAGCACTGTGAATGTAATGACACAGAATGGGCCTAATGTTGTGTTTAGGAATTTTTATTAGTTGGGTTATGTTCAAATATGATAGATATGTATGCATAACACACAAGTATTTTAAAAACTGCAGCTTGTTCTGTTGCTGTTTGCCCGTTTGTCCACATGCAAACACAGTATCAGGTCACTGAAAGCGAACCATTTTGAAAACTGTCAAGATGAAGATTTTCAGAAACTCTGGTGAAAGTTGATTTTAGCTTGTGATTGGCCAACATGGCTTTACGGTTGGAGTTATATAGCCACCTACTGGTTTGGCATGCTCTTTCCAGGACTTCATAGTTCATTCAAATTATGGAGATTTTTTATTTTTTTACTTTTTTAACAAAGGAGGAAAAATTCATAAAAGTACTTGTCTAGGCCTAATAAATTCTTTGATTTGAAAACGCATCTTTTTCTCCGTTACGGCCTTCTGTCCACACTGGGATGGCACTTTTGTTAAGGAAAACTGAGCTTTTTGAAAAACTCTCTCCAAAGTGGATAAATTTGAAAATGCAGTTTTCGTGTTGTAGTGTGGACTGTAAAAATGTAAGTTTTTAAAAACACGTTTAGTAATGTTACGTACTGTATATTCTTCCAATATATACATATGTTTATACAGGTACTGTACCTGTTAAGTGCTATTCACTTTTACATTGCTGCTACAGAATTGTTACCTTATACACTCTTCATACTAGAGTCCTGCAAAGACGACAGAAAATTTACTCGTGATCCCTGTTTGTGGCAACTTGAGGCATGAAGGCAGATGTATTTTAGATCAGAGATATAATGGTGAGTGAGTGCGACTTGGATTGTCCTGAATAAAATGATCCTGCCAGAAAAATTGTTAAAAATTTAAAAAAGTTAATTTAATGTTTTCTGACATTTCAGCGTTGCTGAGAAACGTTTGGAAAAGGCTTGAAAATGCTATTATGCATATATTATATTTGCAATTATGCATTTTAGGCATAATGAACAACACATTTTTTTCTTAAGGTGTGCCTTTAGCCCCATTGTACCCAACACATATTTAAGGAAAGTCATTTTACTCCACAGCTGTTACATGTTCCCTGAGTCTTGTCTGGACTTTCTTCTGGATGTTTCCTGTACTTTCTTTGGAGTCAGTTTGTAGTCTTGTTCCCTATGATTAGTTACTCTAAATGTGTCTTGTTAGCCCTGTGTATATATCCACTTAATTTTTCCTGTAAGAGTGGGTATGGCCATTTTTTATATTTTATGGGTCTGGCTTCCAGACTCATCCGTATCCAGCTTTTTTTTTTAGCTGTATAAAACAGCTCATTTTGCTGCTTGATATTGCAAAGTTGGTGTGTCTTACCATGTTATTTTAATGTATTATCCTAATTATGAACACACTGGTTTATAGTGCAGTTTTACCGTTTACTGCATGTTGTTACTACTCTTGTTATTTCCCTATAGCGGCTAATGAGCCTGAAGTCTTGCCCATAGGCTTACTTCCACGTTGAAGAATAAGGTGGATAGTCCCTGTGTTTCACTTGTTCTTTGTCAGTTATTAAATGTGTGTAGGTGCCTGTAATCTTGCCTAGTTTGTCTCCTGGTATTTCCTTGTTTTGTTTAGTAAGTCATCCTGCAACTAGTTTCACATTTTCTCCTGTTTTCACTTCTGCAGCCATATTGGCAATGCCTTTGAGCAGCTATTTTGGTCATGCAAGGCAAACATATTTTTGTGTGATTTTTAAGTGCTTTTCTTTCTTCAAACCAAAATTTATAATGATATGATTCACCTCTGAGTCTGGTTAATGTTTTTGAAGACTTCAGTTTTTGAATTTTATCTATGGACAAAATTGAGATGGAAAAATATTTTCCAAGGTGACTGCCGGTGTTGCAGAAATCACTCACAGCAGTTTAGCAGTTTACAGAATTATGTCAGCTTTGACTTTTAGCATTTACGGTATGGGGCAAGAGTCTTACGCTTGGAGCGGCGATTGGTACAAAACCATTTGTTGTGTTTAAATAAATCTTAACCACAGTCATGGAAATATCCTCTTCATAGTAGTTCTTGGATTGCTCAGGAATAGTCATATTTACAATGCTGTTGATGGCTTTCTTCTCCACTCTGCATAAAGGTGAGATAAGCGTGAAACAAAAAGAGGCAAAAGGTCTAAGCAGTGTTTCCAACCCTGCTCTTGGAGACAGCCACAAAACTGCACATTTCCTAATCTGCACATCTGATGCATTGTTAGGCACTTCCAGGAACAGGGTTTGGACCATCCACCTAAATAATTGTGTGTTTTAAAATCTTTAACAAGGTTATATTTACCTAATGTAGGTGTCCAGAACAGCTTCATGAAAGATCACTTCTTTGCACATTTGTTTAATATTGAGAATATTTCTCATGTCTTTTGGGATATTCATTTGTCTCTCTTTCCTTGTCAGGAGCTTACTTATTTCATCAGGCAAACAGTCTACCACAGTACAGCTGCATGATGTTTGATTTACTACTATAATAGATAACAGGAAAATGTTATGTCCTGAGAACCACCAAGTTATCATAATCAATGCATTTC
Source organism: Labeo rohita (assembly GCF_022985175.1). Taxonomy (NCBI): domain Eukaryota; kingdom Metazoa; phylum Chordata; class Actinopteri; order Cypriniformes; family Cyprinidae; genus Labeo; species Labeo rohita. The sequence continues at coordinate 8,423,429 of NC_066875.1, forward strand.
TTATAAAGCTGTTGTGTAACTGGTTAAAGTCTTGCTTACTTATGTTGAAGTCAATTGTTGTGTTTTCCACATTTATTATTGTCAGTTCCAATTTTTCCAGTACTGTGAAGCTTACGTTTTCAAATAAATTGTGACTGGAGCACTCAATATAACATGATTTTTTGTTTGAATTACAAACTAACTGTCCTGCAGTGTCCAAAATAGTAACATTGTGTTCAGTTCCAAATGAGATTCTCGTCTCTATTGTGTCATTTGTCAGAGCTAATGTTGCTTGACCTGACAAAGAGAAAATACATAATTACACAGTGAAATGTAAGTATTTAAATGAGCTTATCAGTTTTAAGTTGTGTTGTAGGGGAGACTGGGGCTAGTTGTCACATGAAATACACAAAAATGTGTATTATGTGAAAACTGATTCTTATTAAGTGGTGGGTCATGTTTCAGGATTCTTTGCTTTAGCAAAGTGTACTTCTAGAGACCCCTGTTGAAACAACAGCATAAGCTGTTTTTTTTTTTTCAACAGGGATTCCAGGCAGTCTATGTTTCTGAAAATGGTTCTTTCATGAGACTCTAGATGGTGCAGGCTGAACGTGTTAACAGAACTGATGATATTCACAGCCTTAATAAGACTTGGCTGATTGGTTCACATCGCATACACAGCCAAAGAGTTTACACCTTTACCTTTAAGTGGCTGGTTGGCATTCATTTGAGCTTTTCGCAGCACACTTTCAGAGTTCCTCTGAAACCCTCCACCTTCCCCAGCTCCACATGTATAGATCTGTATTTTATATGCTATTTGTGAAACAGCAGTATGTCTTAAATAATCACAGCACCATATCGCCATATGCTTTGGCAGTAGCAAGTTCCTGTACTTGCTTGAAGCAGCAGCAGCAGCAGCAGTAGCAGCAATAATCTACGACGAATACAGCGATAACCAACAGCAGCAGTAATTCAGCAGTGTAGCAGATCTATTCTGCCAAGACCAAATACATTAGCATTGTCATTTCCATTACCATGCTAAAATCTTCAGAGTTGTCATGGAAGAAACTGCTTTAAATACCTTTTTTCCACATCAATCTTCACTCCATACACTATAACAGCAAAGCAAAAAATAGATTTTTATCATCTCTGCAAATTTGTTAAAAATAAAAAAGTATAAAAAAATAAAGTATTCATACCCTTAAACACTAGAAATTTAACTCAGGAGCACTAATATTGCTTGAAGATGTTGCTACTCTTCGAGTCAAGTTTTTTTTTTTTTTTTTTAAGTACAGTTTATGTACTTTATAACCTCAAATGATCGTCTTGTCTAGCTCTGCAAATGCACATGCATACTCTGTGTAATCTTGGTCAGTAGGGTATGTCGAAAAACTTCCATCTCATTTTCTCCTCTAACTTCAAAATCATCCTACATTGCTGTTTCACCTTTTTTATTGTAAAGGATGTTTGACCTTCTTTTCATGTTCACTTTGTAAACACTGTTATTCTGCAGCGAAGTAGGAAGTTGGAAGGAAAAATGAGATGTGAGTTTTTCGACATACCCTAACTGTATGATCTATGCATCAAGTCTTAAAGCGACAGCAGCGTAAACCTACTGCTGCTGACTGTGTCATAAATGTTAACCACACAACAAAAGAAAAATAGAAAATCACTCACTGCTCTTGACTGAATTACTTCAGTAACTTTAATAAGAATAATTTATATTTAATGCATTCAGTAAAAATTGTGCAGTGTTTTATTTTTACATTTATTACTTCATTAAATGCCTTTAGTAAGCTATTTCACTAGTAGCCTTTACTATATAGACCTATCAAAAAACGTAAAAACCTACTTCATTAGTATTTTTGATTAAAATTATTATTTCTGTCATGACAACTCTCAGAGGCATTGGCATGGTAATGTACATGACAGTGTAAATGTATTTGGTCTTGCCGGAATAGATCTGCTACGCTGCTGCTGTGGCAAAGCAAGTACCGAGACTTGCTACTGCCAATATATCCACAACACGCTGCTGTATGTAAGAAATATTGCTGCTGCACATATAACATATCTGAATAACCCCCATAGCGTACATAAATCACCTCGTAGCAGATCTATACAGGTGGAGCTGGGGGAAGGTGGAGGGTTTCTGAATCATGCTGCAAAACTGCTTACAGAGCAGAGAACATTTAACTTACATTAGTTTAGTTGTTTGCTGTTGTATAGAAGTTATTGTTTTTTTGGTGGCAGCTTCTAGCTTCAATGAAAAAGAATGTTTCTAACGTCTTTGTGACAATAGATTTTATGGGTCCAAAACCACCTTGGGTGTGCATTATTATCTAATAATCCCATTGTCAATTATTTTTTACATCATGTAATTTATTAACTCTAAATGCATTCAAAAATAAAACAGTTATGAGTTGGCTGTGAGTTATGGTACACATAGGGCTTTTATACACTGCATGCCATTGTAAAGACTAGGTTTATCCCTCACAGCCTCATTTTCATCCAACTAACATCCGTCTAACCATTTGTCATATAAAACCTATGCAAAACACACACAGCCATAAACAGAGATAAGAGATGCATTTTCTGCTCTTCATGTCCTATTCACCAAGCTACCCTCCCACCCCCAGCTTGAATATATACATTTATTGTGTAATAAAAAAAGTATAAATAAATAAATAAATAAAGTCAAGTCCCGCCCTATAATTTTTCACATTCTGAAGGTTGTTTCAATCTCAAATACGTCACAATACGTAAATCAACTTTATTGAATGACTTTTTGCTGAGCAGGACACTAATTATGAGATGATGTGAAATCAAAAATGAAAATTGCAAAATGCAATAGAGGTTTGCTTTTGTTACATTTAAATTGACATTGTCCTTTTCTGGTAGTAGAGGTTAAAACAAGGTTAAGATACTGACAAACAGTACTGTTAGGTTGGACTCTGATTCAACTCAGTCTCTGATCTAAGTCCGACTCGGCCCATATGAGTATCACTCATAATATCAAGATGGGATGGGTCACAGGTTGTTACAATTTAACAGGCTGTAATTTTATAAAACATTTATATCATATTTATAAAGATGAGTCTTTTCATTACATTTTTATGGTGCTGTTAAATTTAGTTTTTCTATCTGAATTTTGAGGGAAATTCTTTAATAGACTGTTTAATGGCAGGTTCTGTTATACAATACAATATATATATATTTTTTAAATATAGCTGCTTAAAAGAATTAGAAGCCCAGACTCGGTCTCCCTTACATCTAAAAAACAAAATATCCACTGTATGAGAATTTACTTAATGTGAATGTCTATGGAAATTGTATGCAAATATTTTCCTTATTAAAACAAAAGTTGTCAAAGTACAGATTCTGAATACAAGGAAATCAAGTATTTAAATAAAGTATTTCTTATTTCAGGAAGAAGGATTTAACCGTTTATTACCTCTTTGAGTTTTTTGTAGTTTTCCACCATTCGGGCCATACATCATGATCAGAAGTAGTAGAAGTGTCATATCTTTAGCTCTCTGGGACATCTTAGGATTTATGGAGGTAAGAATACAGACATGGAAATCACAAATGTTATATATGCACTACTAGTCAAAAGTTTTTGAACAGTGAGATTTTTTTTTTTTTTAAGAATTCTCTTCTCACCAAGCCTGCATTTATTATTACAAATTATAGAAATGAATACTTTTATTTAGCAAGGATGCTTTAAATAGATCAAAAGTGATGATTAAGACATTTCTATTTCATATAAATGCTGTTCTTCTGAACTTTCTATTCATCAAAGAAATTTGAAAAAAATAAATAAAAAAAAACTCAGCTGTTTTCAACATAATAATAAATGTTTTTGACAGCAAATCAGAATATTACAATGATTTCTGAGGGATCATGTGACTGTAGTAATGATGCTAAAAATCAGCTTTGAAATCACAGGAGTAAATTACTTTTTAAAATGTATTCAAATAGAAAACTCTCTCTACATATGTTTGTTCATTTAGAAAAATACCCCAAAAGTAACTATTTTAATACAATACAATATATTGCTTGACATAATATATTTAAATGGCATAATAATACAAACACTCCAAAATGAACCTAGAAGAACCTACTTACCTGATTTTCTAGCAGGTCGAAGTGGTGACAGCTCTGTATGGAAGGTTCAGAACTCACACTAAGAGTTGATCATCAGCCATACTCAAATTTTGTGGCTTCAGATATATCCAATAAGCTCTAGTGTCAGCAGAGCACAACGACAAGCTGTGTTGGCACTTTGTATTTATGACTAGTCTAGACTATAATAAACTATGGTTCCAAATTATTGTGATCTAACATTTGCCTTGCATTTGAAAAGACAAACATTTGAGGTGAAGGATAATCCTTACCTCTGAGACTGTGTTATGATCTGTATGATCTGTATGACCTTATTATTTTTATTGTGAGTAATAATTAGGCTTCTCATTATTGCTGATCACTGTTGTTGTGCTATGATATTGTAATATTTACCATTATATAATCAGAAGAGTATAGAAAAGTGTATGAAAGTGTCACTCCACAATACAATAGCAAAATATATAAATATTAGGGGTGTAACGATACATGTATTCATACCGAACCGTCACAGAACAGGCATCTCGGTTCAGTGCATGAGGCCTTACAACGAATACAGGCAATTTACCCTCAATCCAGAAGGAAGCGCACGCAGTAATGCAACTGTTTGATAACCGACTGCAGAAGAACAGCGAATGCCAGGAGTTGCGAACTTGAAAACAAAGCCCACTAGACAGTGACCATGTGCTGATTCTGAACGCGTCTCCCACCGACAAAGGAGTATAACGTTACTTTAAAGGGGTCATCGGATGCCCATTTGATATGATTCTTTAGGGTCTTAATGAAAAGTCTATAACATACTTTGGTTAAAAATTCTCAATGGTTTTGTAAAACAACACCCTTTTTACCTTGCCAAAATCAGCTCTGCAACGATCATCCCATTCTGATGGATTGTTCCTTTAGATGCAAATAAGCTCTGCTCGTCCCGCCCCTCTCTTCTCTCTGTGGAGTGACGAGCTGCTCGAAGAGATTGTTTACCTTAGCCGCATTTAGCACGTTTAGCCACTAAACTTGCTAACTAGCATGTAATTAGGAAAGGTGACTGCAGAGATTCATAAAAAAAAGACCTTGTACTCACTTCTGCTGTAGGTGAAACTGGATCACGAATGACTTGCGCGAACATAGACGCATTTATGTAGAGACGCATTCCCTTCACAAGCAAACATAATCCACTGCATCTTCAGGGGCTCAGATGTCGGGAGTAAATGACGAAAGGTGGAAAAAATTTAATTTGTACTACTGTCTGTTTAAAATAAATGAAAAGAAACCTAGCATAGTAGATTTTTTTTTTTCTGTTGTTCTGAAGTCGTATCGAACCGTGACCCTCAAACCGAGGTATGTACCAAACTGTGACATCTGTGTACCGTTACACCCCTAATAAATATGAATAGTATTTTTGTTACATTAATCAGTGTCTCTTTAATACAGTGTGGTTTATATACATGTTGCTGCTGATTGGGCTGACATTTTTAACACACCCACCAAACAAGAGAAAACCTATCTCAAACCCTGTTGCACAACGTTGCACACGGTTTCCAGGAAACATGCCGTTCAGCACGGAAACCATAGCAAAACGTTGGGCACTGGTGTGAGCTTGAACGTGCCCCACATAATTAAAATGGGATGCCCTCATTGGTGTGTCATCTTGTAGGTGGGTGGGACATGCATCAAACAGGAAGCTGACCATGAAACGTATGAACGGAGGAAAATGACATAAGCTTTTTTGCTAGTTTTCATTAAAAGGCCCTAAAATTGTCATAGCTACTGTATTATACAAAGTTTTGAGGGAAACATAAATATGATGCACTACTTCTACATCAGTAAAAAAGTGTTAATATCATGTTTTTATTTTCCGAATTAGGTTGTTTTTATTTTGTCCCAACCACCCAAACACAATTTGGGTGGATGGGACAGCATAATTTTGCGTGATTGGGACAGTGCATAAAGGCTTTGCTAATTAAGAAAAATGATTGTCCTTGTAATATAGAGAACTGTTGTATATGCTGTTTATGCCCTGAATCAATGGTTTCCAACCGTTTTATTTGTGCAAGCCCTAATCAACCACAAGGATATTTATGAACCAGCTAGATTTTTGCCAAAATTCAGAAATAGACACATTTTGAAAATAGAAGCATTATAGATAAACTTGTTTAAAAATGTTTTGTTGCAGAAACCTGGCTTGTGCAGGTTAAATGTGTTTAATTGGTGATGTGTCCACCCAACATTTTCTTTTTTCTTTTCTTTTTTTCTTTTAAATTGTCTACTTGATTTTTAAATGTTTTCAATGACTTTTGGACTTCGGGCCTTCTTTTACCTCAGTTACCTTTGTTGTATTGTATACATTTTGGATAGATTTATGAACTGAGAAATAAAGTTGAACGGAGATAAACATGGGCACTTAATGATGATGAACAGAAAGAACATATTGTTAATAAAATTATAATAAAGTATGAACTTGTGCAATACAGTAAATATTCTTACAATACCTTAAATCAATGACAAAATGTGCTGTAAAATGTAATACATTTTTTTTAATAACATTTTTGGCTCAGTTTACAGAAAAGTATATGTCACACATCCTTTCATTCTAATATAACATTGTTTCCTCCTCAAATGGGTATAGTTAACATCTTTAGCATTACATGAATATATAATGTGTTGGACTGATGTTTTAAATTTATGGCAAGAAACCTTTGTTAGGTTAGTTCACCCAAAAATGATCCTAGGTGTATATGACTTCCTTCATTCAAACGAATCCAATCAGAGCTGTATTAAAAATCATCCTGGCATTTCCAAGCTCTATCATTGCATAGGCGGGTGATCATCAGTCCAAAAACAAGTCTAATAAAGCGCATCCATCCATAATAAAAAGTGACTCACATGGCTTCGGGGGGTAAATAAAGGCCTCCTGTAGTGTGTTTTTGCAAGAAAAATATCCATATCTAAAACATAATAATCACGCCGCGTATGACGTGCATGTGCTGGTTTGTTTACAGGAGGAAAGGAAGGAAAGTTTTCTTACTTTAGCAAAGGAAAACCAGCCTCCTCTTGGTTTATATTAAAATCCTCCAATTCCTTTTCAAATCCTCATTTTACACTTCTAATTCATGACTTTTGGGGTTTGTTTTGTGTTTGTTTTGCTGTAGACCGGAATATTTCTGTATGACCGTACCGGGTCTGGTCATACCACCGCTTGCATACTGTGGCTTATTCTGGTTAACAAACACCCACTTAGACAGAAAGGCTGTCAGACTGATTGTGATTAATCATGATCTATTTACATGCACTGTATGTGCCATTTGAGAAAGTTCTTGCTAGTTCAAAAATGTACTTTATAGTTTTGTATTTAATGTGCATTAGACATAAACAGACTATGAGCGGCTCGATGATGTGCAGCCTGAGACTGAGACAAACTAGCATATTATACTCTTACTGTTTCTGACATTGTAGAGTATACTGTACAAATACGGTGCTCCAAAGTCAGGGTAATGTTTTACTGATCTTCCACTGTTGGTGACAAGGGACTACCTTTATGATTCCTGTGGTCATTTACTCAACCACCTCATTCAAAACCACAACTGTGTGTTGCTCAGAGACGCTCAACAAGATGATCCTGCTTTGGCTTTTCTTTAAAAGTGTTTAAATGAGACAAGCTCAAGTGTTCATGCAAGAACTTGATGTGTTTGCACAAGACCTGTGTTTGTGTAGCTTCATTCACAATGGAAAATAACATTTTATGCTTTTATCTAGTGTCAGCCATCGTGTTTCACTAAAGCCAGACTAATGTCATTTATTGAAGTCAGAAGTCTGAAGACCAGCATCGGCCTCCGCTGTTTCTAATGGATGTGAACCTGTTTGCTTCACGTGCATTTTTATGAAAATCCTGTGCGAATATCTTTCTTTGGAACAAAGCCACGGTCCCAAAACAAAAATTCTGAATACAAGGTATTCAAATATTCTAAGAAATTAAGTATTTCATATTACAGGAAGAGAGATTTTTGTGCTTTAGCAAATGTAGTTAATTATCTACAAGAAAGTGTGACTGCTTGGTTACTAACATTCTGCTAAATATTATTATGGGAATGTGATCTTTTTTCCCCTTTTTTTCATAATGAATCCAATGCAAATTGTTAACAGCAACATTTGAATGAATTTGCCTATTGCATATTGGTTTCATAAAAAATAATCTGCAATGTGCAGTGCTGTGTTAAGCAGGCATTGTGTCATTCCAAATGTACGTCTTTCATTTCTGTCAATATTTGATATAAAAATACTCCCTGTGCCATTCCAGACAAATATGACTTTACTTATTCAAATTAACACAACTGAAAACAATCTCTCTCAGCTTCTGTGAGTCTATTTACTGTAAATGATTATAAGTCCTGAAATGATGATACTCCAAAAACACACACAGACATTGTAACGGTAGACTGATAAAAGACCGCAGTTATGAGACATCAAATAATAGTAGGTCTATAAAATATGAATATTTTAAACCTTTTTATTATAAGACATGGCTTTTTTCATCAAATTTTTTTTGATAAACTGTTCCTTTAAGTAAACGTTTCCTGTTATGGGAACATTGTTTTGTTGTGCATGTTGAAGGTTTGATGTTATCATAATTTGATAATATTCTTGGTGCTTAGTTGGTAAGATGACACTTTCTGCTTGCTGTACCAACCTGAAATCTCTACGACATGATTTACAGTGAAAAAAAATTCATTTTCAAACAATGACTTACTATATAATTAATTATTCAACAGTGTTTACTCATTTGTTTAGTGCTGAATTTGCGCTAACCTTGTAGGTTAAGTTCTGTGATCTAGGAAAAGAGGTAAAGACTTATGTTAAAGGGTTACTCTACCCCAAAATGAAAATTTTGTCATTAATCACTTACCCCCATGTTGTTCTAAACCCGTAAAAGCTTTGTTCGTCTTTGGAACACAATTTAAGATATTTTGGATTAAAACGTACTCGGTTACTGTCGTAACCTCGGTTCCCTGAGATACGGGAACGAGTACTGCGTCGCTTAGACGCTATGGGAAAAAGTCCTTTTTTCTCCTTGACTGAAGCCTTTTTTATAAACGCAGTGAAACTGCACGGCCATTGGATCGTGCAGAGAAACGAAACGAACCAATGACTTGGCAGCGGTGCTGCACGAGCCTATGGCGAAGATGCCCGCCGAAGCCCGCCAAAAGGGGCGGGGCCAATGGCTATATAAGCGGCCGCTTCACCATAGGAAGCCAGGTAACTTCGACTGAAGCGACGACTAGGTCGTGCAGCGACATGGTATGGCCCGTAACGCAGTACTCGTTCCCGTATCTCAGGGAACCGAGGTTACGACAGTAACCGAGTACGTTCCCTATCGATACTACACTCGTACTGCGTCGCTTAGACGCTATGGGAACTGATCCATACACGCCATGCCATGAAGAGAACGACCGAACCCGTACGTAGGCCCAGCGGGGCCCATTTATGACGAGTGGGACAAGGCATTGGCCTGGGGTCGTCCTCCTGTGATTACTCATGCAGAAAGGATTCCAGCCTGTAAGGCGGGGATGTCTAAGCTGTGGAACCTAGTGAATGTGGACGGCGAGGCCCAGCCGGCCGCCGCACAAATTTCCGCCATGGATACACCGCTAGACCACGCCCAAGAGGAGGCCACGCCTCTAGTTGAGTGGGCACGCACACCGATGGGACATTCCAGACCCAAGGAGGAATAGGCTAGTGTAATAGCGTCAACTATCCATCTAGAGAGTCTTTGCTTTGTGACCGGTTGTCCCTTATGGTGGCCACCAAAGCAGACAAAGAGCTGATCCGACTGTCTAAAAGAGGCGGATCGCTCGATGTACAGTCTCAATGCCCTGACTGGACAGAGCAGACTCAACTCCTGATCGCCTTCTGAGGAAGGGAGAGCAGAGAGCGTAACAACCTGTGCCCTAAATGGAGTGGAGGGCACCTTAGGCACGTACCCATGTCTTGGTTTCAGGATAACCTTAGAGTCGCCTGGTCCAAACTCAAGACAGGAGGGACTTATAGAGAGTGCTTGCAGATCTCCTATACGCTTGACTGACACTAAGGCTAGCAGTAAGGCGGTCTTAAGTGTCAGGGGTTTAAGGTCTGCATCTGACAACGGTTCGAAGGGGGGACTCTTCAGTGCCCTCAAAACTGTAGATAGGTCCCAAGTAGGGATAGTGTGGGGACGAGAAGGATTTATCCTCCTAGATCCCTTCAAAAATCGGACAACCAAGTTATTCCTGCCAATCGACTGGTCTGCTATCGGGGGCGTGAAAAGCCGCTATAGCAGCCACATAGACCTTGAGTGTGGAAGGGGAGCGGCCCTTGTCCAACAGTTCTTGAAGGAAAGACAATATCACAGATATGTCGCAGGAGGCTGGATTTTTGCCACGGGTAGAACACCAGGTGGAAAAAACAGACCACTTAAGAGCGTAGAGGCGTCTAGTAGACGGAGCTCTAGCTTGGGAGATCGTGTTCAGAACTCCTTCTGGGAGATTCTCAGACTCCCGTCCAAACACCAGAGGTGTAAGGCCCACAGACTGGGTTGGGGGTGCCATATGGACCCGTTCGCCTGAGAGAGGAGGTCCCGCCTCAGGGGGATCGGCCAAGGGGCTGCACAAAGCAGCTGGCACAGTTCCGAAAACCACGGCTGGGTCCTCCAAAGAGGGGCCACCAGGAGGAGCTTGTGATGTTGTTCCCTGACTCGCTTGAGTACCTGAGGAATCAAGGACGTCGGGGGAAAAGCATACAGGAGGAGGTTGGGCCAATTGTGGGCCAACGCATCCCTGTCCTTTGAAAAGTATATTGGGCAATGAGAGTTGTCTTTTGAGGCGAAGAGGTCGACCTCCGCCTTGCCAAAGACCTCCCATATTTTCTGAACCGTCTGCAGGTGAAGCGTCCACTCTCCCGAGGGGACATTGCTTCGTGATAGCATATCCGCACCCTGGTTCAGTCTGCCCGGTACGTGAACCGCTCTCAACGAAGCCAGGTTGAGCTGAGCCCATTCCAGAAGGCCCTTCACCAGGGTGAAGAGGTGTCTGGAGGAGAGTCCCCCCTGACGATTTATGTAGGACACCACAGTCATGCTGTCCGAGCGGATCAGTACATGGTGTCCCTTCAGGTCTGGCAGGAAGGCGCAAAGGGCGTGACATACTGCCAGCATTTCCAGGCAGTTGATGTGGAACCCTTCCTCTGCTTTCGACCACAGGCCGAAAGCTGGGTTGCCATCGCACAGCGCCCTCCAACCCTTGTTGGAGGCATCTGTCGTGACTACCTTCCTTCTGCAAACCGACCCTAAGGGCACGCCCCTCTCGAACCATTGTGGGCCCTTCCAGGGGACCAGGGCTTCCACACAGGTCTGGTCCACCTTGACACGCAAACGTCCGTGACGCCATGCATGAGGTGGAACCCGTGGTTTCATCCAACGCTGAAGGGGCCGCATACGCAGCAGGCCCAGTTCTAGCACTGGAGATGCAGAAGCCATAAGGCCTAGCATCCTTTGAAACCTCTTGAGGGGGTAGAGGGCACCGGCCCTGAATGAGCCCGCTAGTTGCCGTATTGCCAGAGCTCTCTCTGGCACGACCGTAGCTCTCAAATGAGTCGAATCGAAGATTGCTCCCAGAAACGAGATTTGTCGGCTGGGGTGCAACACGCTCTTGGCCAGATTGACCCTGAGTCCTAGGCACTCTAAGTGGCTGAGGAGAAGGGCTCTGTGAGATAACAGCTCCGCCTCTGACTGGGCCAGAACGAGCCAGTCGTCGAGGTAGTTGAGGATGTGGATTCCCTTCTGTCTCAGAGGGAAAAGAGCCGCGTCCATGCACTTTGTAAATGTGCAGGGAGCCAGGGACAAGCCGAAGGGCAGGACCGTGTATTGATAAGCCACACCCTCGAAGGCGAATCTCAAGAATCGTCTGTGATGGGGGACTATCTGGATGTGAAAGTACGTGTCCTTCAGATCCAGTGAAAGGAACCAGTCCCCTGGGCGAACGTGCGAGAGGATCTGCTTCAAGGTTAACATTTTGAACGGCCGTTTCATGAGGGCCCGATTCAAATGCCTTAAATCGAGGATGGGTCGTAGACCCCCATCCTTCTTGGGGACGAGGAAGTAACGGCTGTAGAACCCCGACTCGCTCTGGGCTGGGTGGACTACCTCTATGGCGCCTTTTTCCAGCAATATCAACACCTCCGAGCGTAGGACGTGCGCGTCCCTGCTCTTTACCACGGTGGGGACCACGCCGCTGAAACGCGGGGGCCTTCGAGCGAACTGGAGTGAGTAGCCTCTTTTTATTATCCCCATTACCCAGTCTGACACTCCGGGGATAGCCTGCCAGGCCTCTGCCCGAGTGGCCAGGGGTATAATTGGCTTGGGTAGCCGACCATCTTGATGGCACGAGACACCCTTTATGATTTGAGGAGGAAATTTGCTCTCTTTTCGAGAATGTTTGTGTTTTATTCTGTTCGCTGTCACAGCGACTGGTTGTGTGGGCGCAAGAAAAATGGACCCAGTATTTACAACAGGTTTTACACAAAACACATCGACCTCAGCACCCGGCATTGAGCGGAGTGCTTGGAGGTTCAACAGAGGCTTTTTGTGGGGTGGTCCGGCTAGTGCAAGACTTTGCCCCCTCCTCTTCTTTCCGCCTGGATCAGGACGATGGCGGAGGCGCCGGATCCAACGCCAGCCTGGGACGTGGCCCCTGACGCTTGGGGAAGGGGTAGCGTCTAGCGGAGCGAGAACGTAGTCTCGGCTCGGCCTTAGCTGGCTGAGCTGTGGCGGCGGCGGCGGCGGCGGAGGGCGTGGTCGACGCAGGTCTCACCGGCTGCTGAGGCGGTGTAGGCTTGGGGCGCCCGGAAGCAGCCGTGGAGCTCGAGCGCTTTGGCAGGAAGTGTCGCATAGCTTGGGACGTCTTCTGAGCCGCAGAAAATCGCTCCGCGAATCCTTCCACAGACGGACCGAACAGGCCTGTGGGGGAAATAGGAGCATCGAGGAAGGGGACCTTATCCGCGTCCTTGATCTCCGTCAGCGTGAGCCATAGGTGGCGCTCGAGCACGACCAAGTTGGCCATGGATCTGCCAATTGCCTGGGCCGTGGCTTTAGTAGCGCGCAGAGCCAGGTGCGTGGCGCCTTGGTCCTGGGATCGCTGGTATCGGTAGACGGCAGGGGGGCGGGGTCATTGACAGAGCCCGACAGCTCCTCCGCGTCCGATGCAGCCAGTGACATGCTGTCCAGCATGCTGTCACCTTTTTTATAAACGCAGTGAAACTGCACGGCCATTGGATCGTGCAGAGAAACGAAACGAACCAATGACTTGGCAGCGGTGCTGCACGAGCCTATGGCGAAGATGCCCGCCGAAGCCCGCCAAAAGGGGCGGGGCCAATGGCTATATAAGCGGCCGCTTCACCATAGGAAGCCAGGTAACTTCGACTGAAGCGACGACTAGGTCGTGCAGCGACATGGTATGGCCCGTAACGCAGTACTCGTTCCCGTATCTCAGGGAACCGAGGTTACGACAGTAACCGAGTACGTTCCCTATCGATACTACACTCGTACTGCGTCGCTTAGACGCTATGGGAACTGATCCATACACGCCATGCCATGAAGAGAACGACCGAACCCGTACGTAGGCCCAGCGGGGCCCATTTATGACGAGTGGGACAAGGCATTGGCCTGGGGTCGTCCTCCTGTGATTACTCATGCAGAAAGGATTCCAGCCTGTAAGGCGGGGATGTCTAAGCTGTGGAACCTAGTGAATGTGGACGGCGAGGCCCAGCCGGCCGCCGCACAAATTTCCGCCATGGATACACCGCTAGACCACGCCCAAGAGGAGGCCACGCCTCTAGTTGAGTGGGCACGCACACCGATGGGACATTCCAGACCCAAGGAGGAATAGGCTAGTGTAATAGCGTCAACTATCCATCTAGAGAGTCTTTGCTTTGTGACCGGTTGTCCCTTATGGTGGCCACCAAAGCAGACAAAGAGCTGATCCGACTGTCTAAAAGAGGCGGATCGCTCGATGTACAGTCTCAATGCCCTGACTGGACAGAGCAGACTCAACTCCTGATCGCCTTCTGAGGAAGGGAGAGCAGAGAGCGTAACAACCTGTGCCCTAAATGGAGTGGAGGGCACCTTAGGCACGTACCCATGTCTTGGTTTCAGGATAACCTTAGAGTCGCCTGGTCCAAACTCAAGACAGGAGGGACTTATAGAGAGTGCTTGCAGATCTCCTATACGCTTGACTGACACTAAGGCTAGCAGTAAGGCGGTCTTAAGTGTCAGGGGTTTAAGGTCTGCATCTGACAACGGGGGGACTCTTCAGTGCCCTCAAAACTGTAGATAGGTCCCAAGTAGGGATAGTGTGGGGACGAGAAGGATTTATCCTCCTAGATCCCTTCAAAAATCGGACAACCAAGTTATTCCTGCCAATCGACTGGTCTGCTATCGGGGCGTGAAAAGCCGCTATAGCAGCCACATAGACCTTGAGTGTGGAAGGGGAGCGGCCCTTGTCCAACAGTTCTTGAAGGAAAGACAATATCACAGATATGTCGCAGGAGGCTGGATTTTTGCCACGGGTAGAACACCAGGTGGAAAAAACAGACCACTTAAGAGCGTAGAGGCGTCTAGTAGACGGAGCTCTAGCTTGGGAGATCGTGTTCAGAACTCCTTCTGGGAGATTCTCAGACTCCCGTCCAAACACCAGAGGTGTAAGGCCCACAGACTGGGTTGGGGGTGCCATATGGACCCGTTCGCCTGAGAGAGGAGGTCCCGCCTCAGGGGGATCGGCCAAGGGGCTGCACAAAGCAGCTGGCACAGTTCCGAAAACCACGGCTGGGTCCTCCAAAGAGGGGCCACCAGGAGGAGCTTGTGATGTTGTTCCCTGACTCGCTTGAGTACCTGAGGAATCAAGGACGTCGGGGAAAAGCATACAGGAGGAGGTTGGGCCAATTGTGGGCCAACGCATCCCTGTCCTTTGAAAAGTATATTGGGCAATG